>NW_024387541.1:403926-560626 GCF_900408965.1 Simochromis diagramma
ACATGGCATAAAATAATATTATAATTCCACATGACACTTTGCATGTTTAGCATGCGGCTAAAATTCCCCCTCAGTGGGTCACTGGTGACCTGCTGGATGTTCAGAGGTTCATTAAATCCAACATGACTAAAAACTCAAATGTTCAGTTCAGTTCATTTTTATTTCAAACATTTCAAACATGTGCCTTCACAATCATTACAAAATATCATTCCATTATTTGTTTGAAAAGAAGTATTTACTTATTTGTCCCTACCCCCTCAAGTTTTACCTCTCATTCATTTAATTTTTTTTTGTCTTAAATTAAACAAACAACATATGAAACATATGAAGTAAAACAAAACATAACATACATAAATCAAAAACAAGAAATTAGCAAGCCCCACCACAGTATAGTTTCTTTCATATGAAAAATACAGAATGTGTATATTTGCAGATACACAAGTTATGGAAAAACAAACAAACCAAAACAAAAAAACCCAAAAAAGAACCGCAACCATTACCAGCAACATTACCGTCCTGGGTTAACCCCGTTTTCTTCATTCTTATACTTATTTAAAATTAGGTTTTTATATTTTACTTTAAACTGTTTTATGTTTTGACTGTCTTTTATTTCTTCTGTTAGACTGTTCCATAATTTAACTCCTGCAATTGAGATTGACATAGTTCTTAAAGTTGTTCTAGCACTTTGTATTTTTAAATTCCATTTCCCTCTAATGTCAAAGGAAATAAACTAAATATTTAAAGTCAATCATTCTGATCATAATTGTACTTTGACCTTTAACCTCTCTGCTCTGTGTTGTTTCCTCTTTCAGACCCAAAGATCATCACAGCTGAGTCTGGACAGGACGTCACTCTGACATGTCGAGCTCCAAACAACAAGATCGGAGCTGTAAAGTGGAGCAGAGCTGACCTGGGAGAAGAATATGTGCTTTTGTACCGTGACGGTCACTTTGATCCAGATGACCAGCATCCATCTTTTAAGAACCGGGTGGATCTGCAGATGAAGGATGGAGACGTGTCTCTGATTCTGAAGGATGTGACGATCAAAGATGCTGGAACATATGAGTGTCATGTTATGTGTGGTGTCTTCATGGCAGAAACACACTCGTGGAAGATCATCAAAATCAGTCTGAGTGTTGTTGTTCCTCCAGGTGAGTGAGTAGAGTTGAGTGTGTGTGATCAGAGGTGAAGCTGCTTCCTGGTTGTTGATGTTTGTTTGTTGTATGGATGAGCTGGTGGATGTCAGAGGTAGACAGATGTTTCTCCAGCTGTTGTCTTTGTGGCTGGTAGTCTAGAGTTTTAGAGCAGCATTGTTTGGGTAAAGTTAGAGCAGAAACATTTAGGAATCTTCTTGTTGCATTCTCAATCATCAAGGTAAATAAATCTCCAAAGATTGATTCTGTTCATCTGTACATTTGAGCGGAGTCAAGGAGGTCATTTACATGAAAAGGAAAAGACCATCTCTGAACCGAGGAGGGGGCCTAAGGGTACATCTTTCACTATCTTACAATGCTGTGATTGCAGCCATTCCCCAACTCTCTGTGAATGGTACTCATGGCCATTGATCAGTGGTTGTTGATCAATGGTCATGAGAATTTACATAATTAAGATTAAGGAACTGACCTGCAGCCCATTGTTCCTTCAGTGGGCTGGTTTCAGTCATTATGCAAATGTACTGTTTATAAGATTGGGGAAACCTGCAGTCAGCTGAGACTGAAGAAGTCACTTGGATGAGTGATGAAACGTTTCTCCCACAAAACGCTTCGTCCAGATGAACAGAATCAACTTTTGGAGACATTTATGAATCCGTCTCTTCTTCTCTTGCTCTCTAACTCGTCTGTAAATATCAGTGTTGGGACTAAGGCGTTATTAAGTAACAGTAACAGTAACAGTAACTACGTTATTATTGTAGTAACGAGCACGGTAACTAGTTATTATGCCAAAATCAGGAACGCGTTACTCATTACTGGGATTTAGATAGGGTCGTTACTCGTTACCTCGTGTGGTGGCTATCGCGGAGCTTCCACAGATTCAGTAACATTAGCAAGTGGTGGAGGCCAGCAGGTGGATGAGAGAAAGCAACACGTTCTCGGGCTGGAGAAGGGACGCAGAAGGAAAAGAGAACCAAGGCGGCCGCCGGTCCAAGTGTGAACTGAACTTCAGGTAAGAAGTTCTGACCTGCAGTCTCTCTGGGTCAGATATGAACCAAGTTTAGGTGGAGTTTATTTTCGTTATGATGACTTTTTCGTACTGCGTGCTAGCTAGCATGACGGAGTTTCTATACAGCTGGGTGGTGCTATGAAGTTAATGATGTTGAACTTTATTTTGTTCATAAGTTATTAGAGTTGCCAACCATCCCGTCTGGTATTCAGAGAAAATATTACGCGTTTCTTATTGAGGTGAAAAGGAAGTTTGTCCCGTAATTCAGCTATCTCATGCACATATCTTTCTTTCTACATAGCACTTTAATTCTTATTGTTTGCACTGAAGCACCGCAGCAATTTCCTAATGTTGTAAACCTCAACATCTGGCAATAAACCCCATTCTGATTCTGATTCTGATTCTTCTACAATGAAAAAGACACAAAGCTGGAGTTATTCTGTGTCTTTATGCTGCACAGCTGCCTCTTCTTCTTTCATCCTCTCCCGTTTCTACTTCAATCATGAAAACTGATCAATGATCAGCTGATCGGCTCCCTTGTTTATTTATCGCTCACTTTGCGCCGAAAGAGGAAACCAGCAGATGTCGCGCTAAACAACAGCAGCACGTTTAAACTTGATCAGCTGTTGTTAGAATTTATTTAATATTAATCTCTAGTATCAGCTGATGTTTGCTGGAGCCACAGCTGTAAAGCTGCTGGTCATGATGTCGGTTTGGTTATCTGGTGAGAGGGAAACATGAAGATGAAACCAGGAGATGTCCTTACTGAATCATCAGAGCTGTGATGGAGAAACAGGTTTAACTTTTAGGTGACATGAATGAGTTGAAGGGAAGTTATGAACTGTTTCTGAGAGACAAATAACACCAGGATCCTTTTTTAGGTAGCTGACAGCTGGTAACTGTGCAGGGGCGGGTCTAGCAAAGTGTTGCCAGGGGGGCAGGTAGGGCATTAACAGGGAAAGGGGGGCACAAAGAAATACTTTTCTTTCTTATTCTCATTTAAAATGTCTCGCTTTTAAAAAATAATTATCTGAATCTTACAACAAACGATTGATAGATTGATGCATATATACCATCAAAACAGTGTACATCACTGTCACAACAGCGTTTATTTTCATTCAAAGGCTTTATGATTTTTCCTATAATGGTGGGCCGGTCTCTAGTCAAAATGTCCGGGCCAATTTTCTGTCCCAGTCCAGCCCTGTATGCAGCTCATCTGCAGTCTGGTGTTACCTACATCTTCCTATTCAGAAGGCAGAATTTCCGAGTTCTGAGTACAATCAAAGCACCACGACTGCAGTTTTTGTGTTGGATGTAAAAGGCGCACATGACGCTGTGACGTAGGCTAGAATCATGGCAGCAGTCAATGACGGTCCAGGTGTGGGATTTCTCTCGTGGAAATGTGCACATTATCTTTTCCTTTCTATTGGTAGGTGGCACAGTGCACTTGTGGCAAGTAAGCAAGCTAGAAGACTGCAAAGTTATGGAAGCAACACATTAACAAGAGAATTCTGAGTAAAACCAAAGTTACTTTCCCTAGTAACTAGTTACTCTGAAAGTAACGAGTAACTTGAAGTAACTGAGTTACTTTTGATATAAGTAACTAGTAATGTAACTAAGTTACTAATTTAAAGTAACTTACCCAACACTGGTAAACATGTGTGGGGAAACTCAATGTTAAAGCCTACAGCTTCAGGGGGGTGAGGGGTGGAGCTGGTGGTTGTGAGTCTGTGAAAGTGAATCCTGCCGCTACCATAGCTGCTGAAAACGTACTTAGTGCAGACACAAAACGTCCATCAGCTTCAAAGTGTGTCAGAAAAATGTCCACATGGTGACTGATGGATGAGAGAGGTCCCATTGTTGTTGTTGTGCACAAATCATTGAACAACACAAACACTTAGAGCTGCTTTCAGTGCTGCCTGTTTTGTTACTGCACACATTTCTGATGGTCCTACAGTCCAACGTAGCAAACGTCTCCCTGAAGCCTCTTCTTAGAGACCAAAGGTTGGATCAGAGCGAGCAGCTGAAAGGACACATCTATGAATGCAGTCAGAGACTTTCTCACAACCTCACACTTCATCTGGTCACATTTAGACTCAAATTTTGACTCAAGTTCTCTGCTATTATAAAAACAATAAAACCTAAGTTTCAGTTTTATTTGTCATATGCAAGTTAGCACATTGCAATGAAATGTGTTTAAAGTGTAGGATCAGCACTAATAGTATCACAGATGTCTGCTGTAACTGTGTCAGTCTGCTTGACAGGTGAAAGTTATAAACCAAATTGTGTTTATATCAGAGATCAAACTGGTTTACATGTTAATAAAATTTCTCTAATATGAATTCATTTTGTCTGTGTGTGTGAAGTTTCTGACACTTTGCATGTTTAGCATGAGGCTAAAATTGCCCCTCAGTGGGTCACTGGTGACCTGCTGGATGTTTCCTGTTGTTTCCTCTTTCAGATCAGAAAACCGTTGTCACAGCTCTGGACAGGACGTCACTCATGTCGAGCTCTGAGGAGTGAGTCAGAGAAAATGAACCAACAGCCTCATCAACCTGAGTGTTGACACAGACCTAAACTCAGACATTTTTCTCAGTCTGATCAGACCATCTTATCCAGACACTCCGACGCTATAGACTCTACAGAATTCTGACAGTTTGTCGCGGTTCTGGGTCCGTTGGACCCAGTATTTTGAGTTTATTATGTTTTGGTTTAGTTTTGCATCATGGATTGTTTTCTTGTTCTCTTGTTGTGGTTGTGATGATTATTATTAGAGTTTCATGTTTGTGTTATTCATGTTTTAGGAATTGTGGTTTCATGTATAGTTCAGTTCCATGTGTCATTTTCTGTCTCTCTGTGTTGAGTCCGTGTCTCTGAGTTGTAAATCATGTTTCCTGTTTTATTGTGAAAGTCTTTGTCTTATGTTAGTGTGTGCAGCTTTGTTCCCCCTGTCTCGTTAGCCCTGATCTCTCCCAGCTGTGTCTCCCTCCTGTTGCCCATTCCCTCATTACTACCCTGTGTATATAAGCCCTGTGTTTTCCCGTGTTTGATGTCGTGTCATACCATCAGATTATGCCTGTGTGTTTCTGGTCTCCGTAGTCAGTGGTCACTTCATGTTTTGTTTTCGTACCAGCAATAAAGCTGAGGTTTTTGAGTTTCAAGTTAGTGTCTGAGTCCTGCGTTTGGATCCTCCTCTCTGCCTGCCCACACACAGAGCCCTGACACTAGTGATGGCCAAATGAAGCTTTCTGAGGCACTGAAGCTTGTATTGAAAAAAGGTTCATTACTCAAAGCTTTTCAATACAATCCTCTCTGGTGACATCTGGTGGTCAAAAATATGAAGAGCAGCTTGAATCCACAAAATAAAACCAACTGCCTCATTATGACTGCTCACTCTACAGAGTGGAATCCTGTCTGATATTGGGCCACCGTTGTGTTGCTTTGAATGTGTATTTTCGGGGGGTTAAAAAAAAAAGTGGTTTATTTGTTTAATAAATAATCTTGACCAGTAAACTCTCCTTGTTCAAACATGCACCATGGTGTGGTCTTTCTTTGCCTGTGACTTCTTGATGTTGGTAAATACAATAATTGAAAAATACCACATTACATATAATATACATATAATAATGTACAACACATTATGGCGTATGCTTCTGCTGTGAGGTCCTGCCTCCATGCACTTGTGCAAGTGCTAGACGGGTATATTTATAAATAATATTATATTAGGGAAATTTTCCTAGACATATTTTTGACCTGGGGTAGAATTGATTGTGAAATGGAAAGGGAAAATGCTTTTGAACTTGAGGTGTGTGAGGACAGAGAAGGATCAGCTTTATTTCAGATTTGAGAGATAAACTTTATATTTGAGTTTGATGGTTCTGTTCTCTTTGTGATTACAGGAGCTGCCCTCAGATTCAGACCTCAGCACCACCCAGTGACAGCAGACAGTAGTGATGTGCGGATCGATCCTGAAATATCGATTCCTTCCATTTATGTTCTAGAATCGATTCTCACATTAAAATATCGATATTTTAGTCATTTAGGGTAAATTTGTAGTTTATCATTAACAGGAACACAGTGGAAAGAAACTATAACACTCGGATTGTCTACATTCAAAGGAACTACTTCCTCTTCCGCCTTTCATAGTCATGTGCGAAATACGGCTGTATAAATGTCTCGCAGCCCCTTGGCGCGCACACTCACAACAATGGTTGAGCGTAATTGTGCAGACTTATTTTACCTCCACAAACAGCCGAGACGTGGTTTGCGACACATGTGGCAAAAAAGTGCTCCAAGAGTGAGGTGTTGTGGCCATACTAGGGAGACATTCAAAAGGGCTGTTTTGGTGATAAATAAATTTTACATTGTTTATTTATCAGATAAAATACGTTAAATATCACCGTTATTATTGGCCGGCCCAGAAACAGCGGGGGTGTCCAAATTCAGAGGCTGCTTCCACCTGAGGACCCGGCCTTCGCGGTCTAAAGAAAGCCGGGTAGTACGTCACGACCCAGAAAGAGAAATAAGAGCAATATTAAAACTAAGTCGCTGCTGCCATTGTTGGAAACTGGAATTGGCTGGGCTGCGCTATGAATTCTGCGATCTGGTTTTTCAATTTTGTTGTCTGGGTGGAAAATCAGGAGAAATTCGGGAGAATGGTGGCTCCGGGAGATTTTCGGGAGGGACACTGAAATTTGGGATCCTCCCGGAAAAATCGGGAGGGTTGGCATGTATGGTTGTGGAAACATCACTAACCTTGTCAAACCTCTCAGAGTAAATCATATCACAGAACATGACGAGCGTATGTTGAGGCGAACTGAAGAGGAGGACAGGGACAGGTGCTGCTAGGGCGAGACAGACGTCTCTCACGGAGTCCTTTAGTGCTTCAGGCAGGCAACGTGTTCAAATAGGCACAACTTAAGTTGTTTTATTTCTATATGATGAACCCTGCATTATTAAGTGATAAGAACAAGAAATCTGTCCTGTAATCATTATGACACTATAATTTGAGATACAATAAATAAAATAAGTTTTTGTGCAAAGTATCGGTATCGGATCAGTATCGTCGATACCACCCTGAATATTACTTGGTATCGGATTGGAAAGGAAATCAGTGGTATCGCACATCACAAGCAGACAGATCATCCAACTAGGGCTGGGACAACGCGTTGACATAATCGATTACATCGACGGGTAAAATATGTCGACGTAAAAAAATCTGCGTCGATGCGTCACTTTCAAAACAGACATGGCGGCAGCGAGTAGCGGCAACATGAGTGAGGCAGTCGCAGTCGACTTAAACCACTCCACCCAAACACGCAGTTCTACAGTATATAGGACATAATATAATGTATAGGGGATATTTTAACCAAAAAGGAAGTGATTCAGTCGTTTGCCGGCTTTGTAAGGTGGAAATAGCCTATCATAAAAGCACGACGGCTATGCACCAGCACCTCAAACGACGGCATCCAGGAGCAGCTTCTGAAAAGGACAAACCACTGTAAGTTTTCAACTTTTTTTACTAATGCTGGTTTTTACCCTTTAATTCATCCAGACACCCCCCAAGTAGGCATACACTCACTCATAGACAGAGATAAACACCCAACCTCCGTAAATGCAAAACTCATTTAAGCTGCTTTGCAGTAACATATAGCAGCTGCTGTTTAGGTGTTTTTTATTTGTGAGGGTGAGGGAATGCTGACCACTTTCCAACCAGGTTACACTCTGCCCTCTAGGCATCATTTTACAAGCATGATGGAGAGAAAGTATGAAACGTCAGTAGAGAAACTATGAACTAAAAAAGGCCACATCCAAAATCTCCCTTACCACTGATGCTCGGACAAGTCTGGTCACAGAGTCCTACTTAGGGGTAACTTGTCATTCTTAGTTAGCGTATTGTCTGTCTTGTTAATGTTGGTTTATAATGGAGCACTGTAACAAAAAAATAATTTCCCCCAGGGATCAATAAAGTATTCTGATTCTGATTCATTTCATTAATGACAATTGGGATCTTCTCTCCTTCAATTTAGCAACACTGCCAGTTGAAGAGCGCCACACTGCAGAAAACCTTGCCTCCTGGGTGGAGAAGGTGGCAGAAAAATTCCACATTTCCTTGCATAATGTCCTTGTCATTCTGGCTGATAATCAGTACATAGTGGTTGTCTGTCATATTTATGATGAAAACAAATGTAATCAAATTAGATATTGATATTTTCATATGGGAATTGATCCTGCAACATGAAACGCTGGGATTGGAAGTTCGCATCGCTCCGCACAATCATACCTGTGAGATGACAGACAGCAGTGTGGAGGAGAGTGCGACACAAAAACACAGAAATATGACTGACACCTGCAAACGAAGCAGCATCTGCTGCAGGTGAAAGATATTGGGAATAGCAGAGCAGAGTGGCTTCACTGTAAAACAAAATTAGCAGTGAGTGCGAAAAATTTCTGTGTGTGGAGTTCAACACCGTCCACTCAGAAGCTGCATCACTGGATGGTAGATTTAAAAAGCTTGCATTCAGTGACAACAGAGCTGCTGATGAGGCACTTCAGAGAATAACTGCAGCAGCAAAGTGCACTCCCACCCAGCTCCACCATTACAGGGCCAAGTGAAGGAGGAGCCACAGACGTCTGCTGTGTGGAGCCTCTTTGATGAAAGAGCTACAGGAGATGCTGCAAAGAGAAATACTACAGCTGATGTTATGATGGAGATGAAATGTTATCTTGAGGAGCCCCTCATCCAACAAGGAGAAGGCCCACAGAGCTGGTGGGAGGCCAAGGCCACAGTCTTTCCCTACCTGTTGAAGGTGATGGAGGGGAGACTGTGCATTGTGGCAACATCTGTTCCTTTGGAGGGTCTTCTCAAAAACTGGGCAGATACTAAGGAGAAACCACATCAGCCCATCCAAGCTGAGGCAGCTGGTTTTTCTGAATGTCGACCTGCACTGAGGACAAACTGTTTGGCTGCTGAGTTTGGTTCTGTACTGTGGATTTGTTTACAGTGGGGCTTTTTGTGCTGAATTAAACTTAAAAAATTGAATAAAATATTAATCATCACAGTGACAAATGCTAAGTCCACACAGACTCCTTTTCTTTTTCTCCTACAAAAACAGAATGTCACATCTGCATTTAATGTGAGTCACAGCATTCAAAAAGATGACGTGCAAGATAATCCAGAGCTTAGATCTAAATAAGGAAGTCTTAACTCAGTAATGGAGAATATCCTCACACATTAAGAAGCACCGAGGGAGGGAAGTCCTTCATCACTCTGTCAGTCAGGTAGGTGATCAGTGAAGAACAGCACAGAATCTATGTACCTGCATGTTCAGCTCAATTTGTGGATGCAATAAGAAGTAAAGTGAGAGTGATCAGCTTACCAGTGACTGTGATATTAACCAGGTTACTGATGGCACCATTACTGGACTCACACCAGTAAACTCCGGTGTCGTGAGGCACCAGCATACTGATTGAACATGATTGATCACGTTGCTGTTGTCCCCGCCCATCTCCACACTCAGCCCTCTGCAGTTTGCTGGTGTTTCTCCTCACAGTCCAATCAGAAAAGCTTTGGTCCTCCTCACAGATTACAGTCACAACATCTCCCTCAGAGAAATCAGAGCTGTGAGGAAGAGGAGAGGTTAGATCAGGGGTGTCAAACTCAAATACACAGTGGGCCAAAATTCAAAACTGGAACAAAGTCGCAGGCTAACGTTAATATTTATTGAAATATATTTATTCCTCCAGATATAAGAATGAATCTTTTCTCAAACACGTTTTGCTGAAAAACTGAATATGGAACAAGTTCTGCTCCAATTATTTGGGTAAAGATAATAAACACTTTGATGGCCTATAAGTGAAAGTGAAAACGTGATAAACGAATAATATAATTAATAAATAATAAATAATTTTATTTTTTGATAAGTGAAGTTCACTGAACTGAAAGGAAATTTTGGTTTGATGATGGTTGACATGTTTTCCAAATAGAAGTTTTTCCTCTAGTGAGGAGATGCAGGTGCAGCAGAGCATTGCTGGAAGAAATGATCCCAAGGGTGGAATCTCCTGAGAAATCTTCAGAGACCCAGCGAGAAGTAGGGACCATAGCTGACAGCCCAGGCAGGGGTTGAGGTCACTCTTGCAGAGCCGTAACACGCACATGAATGAGAGGTGGTGAGTGTAGTTCCTGTTAACAGGGTATTGCAGACCATCCCGCTAATTGTTGAATTTACTTTTGTCTGTCATATTTATGATGAAAAACAAATGTAATCAAATTAGATATTGATATTTTCATATGGGAATTGATCCTGCAACATGAAACGCTGGGATTGGAAGTTCAGCATCGCTCCGCACATCATACCTGTGAGATGACAGACAGCAGTGTGGAGGAGAGTGCGACACAAAAACACAGAAATATGACTGGTAAGGTAACTTTATTTATACCTAAAGGCAAGGTAAATTTGCTTTACAGAAAAATGACAACATTTGACATCCCTTTAAAAACACACATACCTAGTAAATATATAAAGCTCACTGTGACACATACTTTAATATTTCGAATCAACAGTTCTTATTTAATTCAGTGACAGCAACGGGGACAAAGCTATTATTATAACGCTTTGTCCTGCATCTCGGAAATAGAAACCTCCGTCCTGAGGGAAGAAGCTGAAATTCACCCCTTAGAGGATGGGAACCATTTTTAAGGATTGATAAAGCCATCCTCTGTACCTGCTTAGAGTACAGGGAGGCTAAACAAGACTGTGGCTCACCTATCAGACGACTGGACCATCTCACTATCTGATTTAGAGAGTTTTTGTCTGTGACAGAGGTCTGATTAGGGATGGGTATCGAAACCCGGTTCTTGTTGAGAACCGGTTCCCACTGTTTCAATTCCTTGGAATTGTTTGCCATTTTTGCAAACGATTCCCTTATCGATTCCAGTTTCCCCGAATGACGTCACCACGTTGCAGAGCGTCATTTACCTGGCAGGAAACATGGCACCTAAGCGGCTCAAACGCTCAAAAGTTTGATTATACTTTATGAGAACGGATGACAACAGGGCAACTTGCAATACTTGCAAAGTAGATATTTAAGGGAGGAAACACTACGAATATGCAAAAGCATTTGCTCACAAAACACACGATGACCTTAAATGAATGTCGTGTTTTTAATTCCGCTCCGGACTCGTGAATCTCAACCCAGCAGCAGCGGTAACGTTTGCACGTCCTCTCCCGTTAATGCGGCAGGTAAATAATCAACTAACAGTGCATATTATGTTAGCGCGATCTGCCTTATTACAAAACCTGCCATTACTGTGCATTTAGGTGACCATGATGAGACAGACAGAGTCTGGCTCAGATGCTGGCAGTTCTCGCTGCAGTCTACCGGTAGCGTCTCCTTTCAGGCCAGGATAGACGAATGTCACCGAGCAGTGACTAAGTTTGTGGTCAAAGGCTTGAACCCATTTGCCACAGCAGATGCCCCTGATTTTTGGTAAGTGAATGTGTTTAATTGTAGGCAGGGACATTACTGGATATTCTTGTGTAATTGCCACAGAACAATTTATGTTATACTTTGTTATTGCTACAGAAGAATATTTATTTTACATTACAATTTTTCCTGGGGACCCTGTGACACCCCATTGAAGAGCCGTAGGCTGGATCTCTTAAGATCTCACTGTTGGGTTTGTAAAGCCATGTTACTCCTAAATTTCTATCTTGTTCAAAGAGAAGATATAAAACGAAGTTCTAAGCTAATCAACCTTAGTGTTCTCCTTTTTTAAAAAGAATCGATAAGAGAATCGATAAAGAATCGAATTGTTAAACAGAATCGAAAATGGAATCAGAATCGTGAAAATCTTATCAATACCCATCCCTAGGTCTGACCAAACCATGCCACCAAACAAAAGGATAAAACAGACTCAATAAAAGAACGATAAAACAAAGTTAAAAATTTTTTGTCAATGTGGAAGTGAACAAGTTTCCTAAGGCAATAAAGGTGCTGGTGGCCCTTTTTACAAACTGATTTGCAATTTTGATCAAAGTTCAGTTTTTCATTGATTATGGTCCCAAGATATTTATATGATTGTACTTGCTCTATTTTCTGACCTTTAATTAAAGTGACTCCGTGCCCATTTTGTTGTTTCCTAAAATCAATCACCATATCTTTTGTTTTAGATATGTTCAGCTGGAGATAAGACTCCTCCCACCACTGAACAAAGTCATCAATGACTGGACCGTGGTTAATTTCACCCTCTTTCAGTAAGCTGACAATAACAGAGTCATCTGCATATTTAATAATGACCCTGTTTTCATGTCTGCCCTGACACATATTTGTATAGAGAGTGAATAATAAGGGCGGTAGAACGCACCCTTGAGGAGAACCTGTGGAGGAGAACACTGGGTCAGACAGAACCCCAAACACCTGCAAACGAAGCAGCATCTGCCCTCAAAAAAATAATTCATTGGATGAACGTAATTTTATCTTGCCACTTATATTCCATCTAAACAAATCATGTTATATTAATCCATCTTGATTGTGTTGTCTCAACACGATATATGTGTGTAGGTTTAACATAATATTAACATTAACATTCAATTAATTTGACTTTTGTTCAATCAACATGTTTGCACCATGTTAGTCTAATTAAATTTATTTTTTTTAAACAATGTCTTTTTTATTAAGAGGTTTCCTTTTGTACACATAAACATCAACATATATATTATACATATAGACAGAAAGAAAAGAGAAGGATTACAGATGATCTGTACATTAAGGTTAAGTAGTACATTTAAGCTGTGAAATGAGTCCAAAAATGTATCTTCGGCTGTGAAATAAAAGAAAAAAAAAGAAAAGAAAAAAGGGAAAGAAAGAGAAAAAAAAAGAATATAAACAAATGTATAATATATCCCAAAGTAACATAATCCCTGCAAAACAATCCCATTCATTCCCACCCAGGTCACTGCCTGCACCCGCACACTGTATTTCCACACCTGACTTAAGAGAGTTCGCTGAAAAATTCTTATAGATTTTGAAAAGCATCAAGGAAGGGTCCCCACATGTCTTGAAATTTCCCAGTGGAGTTCTGAAGTGAGTGTCTTATCTTTTCCAGTTTTAGACAGGCCAAAAAGTGTAGATCAGGGGTGTCAAACTCAAATACACAGTGGGCCAAAATTCAAAACTGGAACAAAGTCGCGGGCTAACGTTAATATTTATTGAAATATATTTATTCCTCCAGATATAAGAAAGAATCTTTTCTCAAACACGTTTTGCTGAAAAACTGAATATGGAACAAGTTCTGCTCCAATTATTTGGGTAAAGATAATAAACACTTTGATGGCCTATAAGTGATAGTGAAAACGTGATAAACGAATAATATAATTAATAAATAATAAATAATTATATTTTTTTTGATAAGTGAAGTTCACTGAACTGAAAGGAAATTTTGGTTTGATGATGGTTGACATGTTTTCCAAATAGAAGTTTTTCCTCTAGTGAGGAGATGCAGGTGCAGCAGAGCATTGCTGGAAGAAATGATCCCAAGGGTGGAATCTCCTGAGAAATCTTCAGAGACCCAGCGAGAAGTAGGGACCATAGCTGACAGCCCAGGCAGGGGTTGAGGTCAAAGGTCATGCTGTTTGGGGACCTACTGGTCATCATGAGAAGATTCTGGAACCACAGCAATGACCATAAAGCTGCATTGGATGGAGAGCTGTGCCACGGGGCTTTCCAGAGGTAATCACGAGGAGATTGTGGACAACATGTGAAATGAGATAAAAGCTCTTTATCAGTAACTTTTACAACTTCTGGCAGTTTAATGTCTGAACTTTGGAGTGAAAGACACCCTTAGTTACAAGAAATAACACCACTGTCTGTAACTAAGTGAATCCACCTGAACACCACCTGTGTGTGTGTGACTGCATTACACTCCCACTGCTGGGAACCTGAACAAGAACCAGAACAAAGTCTAAAATAGAAGCTCACAAACAGCTGCACCACCGAGTGACACTTTATTTTATAAACTTCACAACAGGTTTCATGTTGTGACCTGTGGAGGTGAAAAGACACAAAACCTGTTTTACAGCTTTTGAGCTGCAGGCAGGATTGAAACACACCTTAGTTAAAAGTCAAACAGCAACATTTTCTCCTCCCCTCACGTCACTCAAATGCGACAAACCAGGAAACAGGAAGTTCTTCGTCCTCAGTGCAGAGAGACACACAGACGATCAGACTGAGCTCAGACCAAACTAGCAGCTTCCTCTGAGTGAGTCCAGCTACAGGAGAGAAAAGTGGAAAACTCCAACACTGCTGCTTCAAGCTGCTGACGCTCCACACACTGAATGTGAGTTTGAGCAGAAACACGACTCAAAGGAAGTTTCAGTGAAGGTGGTAGAGGAGGGAGGGGAGCCAGGACTGACTGTACTTCCTGTCTGCTGTTTTCAGCTTCACTCACAGACTCAATGGCTTCCAGATCAGAGGAGGATCTCTGCTGTCCGGTCTGTCAGGAGGTCTTCAGAGATCCTGTTCTTCTGTCATGTAGCCACAGCTTCTGTAAAGACTGTCTGAAGAGATGGTGGAGAAAGAGACCAACACACGAGTGTCCAGTTTGTAACAGAAGATCTTCAAGGGATGAACCACCTTTAAATCTGGCTTTAAAGAACCTGTGTGAGTCGTTCTTACAGGAGAGAGATCAGAGAGCTTCAGAGGCTCTCTGCAGTCTGCACTCTGAGAAACTCAGACTCTTCTGTCTGGACCATCAGCAGCCAGTGTGTGTCGTCTGCTGTGCCTCAGAAAAACACACCAATCACAGATTCAGACCCATCGATGAAGCTGCACAACAACACAAGAAGGAACTTCAGGAAACTCTGGAGCCCTTAAAGAAGAAGTTAAAGGTTTGTGAAGAAGTTCAAGTGAAGTTTGATCAAACAGCAGAACACATTAAGGTCCAGGCCCGACACACAGAGAGGCAGATTAAGGAGCAGTTTAAGAAGCTTCACCAGTTTCTAGCAGAGGAAGAGGAGGCCAGGCTGGCTGCACTGAGGGAGGAAGAGGAGCAGAAGAGTGGGATGATAAAGGAGAAGATGGAGGCTCTGAGCAGAGAGATAGCAGCTCTTTCAGACACAGTCAGAGCCACAGAGGAGGAGCTGAGAGCTGAAGACGTCTCATTCCTGCACAACTACAAGGCTGCAGTGGAAAGAGTCCAGCGCTGCCCCCTGCTGGATGATCCACAGCTGCCCTCAGGAGCTCTGATAGACCAGGCCAAACACCTGGGCAACCTGACCTTCAACATCTGGAACAACATGAAGGACATGGTCTCCTACACTCCTCTCATTCTGGACCCAAACACTGCTCATCCAAACCTCATCCTGTCTGAAGATCTGACCAGTGTGAGACGAGGAGAGAAGCAGCAGCTTCCTGATAATCCAGAGAGGATTGATAATTACAGCTCTGTCCTGGGCTCTGAGGGCTTTAACTCAGGGACTCACAGCTGGGATGTTGAAGTTGGAGACAATACATGGTGGGAACTGGGTGTGTTAGCAGAGTCTGTGCAGAGGAAGGGACGCATACAGTCTGGATTATGGAGAATACGGTTTATTTTGGATAATTACTTTGCGCTCTCACCATCAGCAGAATCTGCTCTCTCAGTACAGAAGAAGCTCCAGAGGATCAGAGTGAATCTGGACTGGAACAGAGGAAAGCTGTCGTTCTCTGATCCTGATACTAACACACACATACACACCTTCACACACACTTTCACTCACAGGATGTTTCCATACATTAACACTGTTGATGCTGGTAAAGTGAAGGTGTGTCCGTTGAAGGTGTCAGTGTCAGTGCAGCAGATGAGTTGAGGATGATGATGTTTCTAATGTTGTTTCCTGTCAGTGAGTTGAAGCTGTTAAACTGCAGCTGTCCTCCTGCTGCCTCGTTGTTCCAAAGCTCTTTGTTTCTCTTTTAGTTTCACTGTTTCTTTCTGTTTCTGCTGTCCACCTTTTCACATGGAAAATCATTTCACTGTTTCTCACTGAATGACTCCCCAAACTAGATTTGAAATTCTATCAAGTTTCTAATCATTACAAGTGATTCATGTTTCTATTTGATGTGTAAATGGAGATGATTTAGTTTGCTGGGATATGGACTGACATGTGTTGAATGGGAGGAGCAGTTTGTTGTTGTCTTCTTGTCTGTTTATGACAACAATAAATATGTTGTTGAAAGAATGATTCATGTTTAACTCCATATATGAAATGTTTCTGCTCTTTGAATTCTGTTTGATTAAAGACTTTCTTCATGACACAAATGAGATTTCAGTGTATTAATAGAACTAAATAAGCTCAGAGTTGAAAGGCTGGAGTATTATGTACGTGCTTCACTGTCAGGATCTTCAGGGGGATTCAAAGGGAAACATCAAACTGCTGTAATGAGATAAACTAGTTGGGCTGAACACACTTATCTGTAGTTTGTCTCCATCCAGGATCATCAGAATATAATGAACATGTGTGAAGAGCCACAAAATGCTGCTGCCCTCTCAGCATGATGAGCTCCAGCCTTTGTTAGCAGGACAACAGGAAACATGAGACAACTTTCAGAGACAGTAACCAACTGTGGCCACAAGATGGCAGCAGCTGATCTGAGATCCTTTATTGGACAGAAGGACTCTGCTCTGTGACGTCATCAGAGAGACGGCCTCCACTCTGATAGATCTGACGTCATGTCTGCACTGCGATGATGAAAGCTGATAAACACATTGTTATTGATCCATGAAATCACCTCTGTCCTCTCAAGTGTAGCTGTTTACAGAGCTGAAGAAGTCCTTCATCATCAAAACAGACAAACATGTATTTCCTGTATTAAGTGACGTCATCCTCACTCTGACCTCTTACATACATTCTGTTCAGTTTTCCTGCTGTAAGAAATAAACTGTGTGAAAATAGAAATGCAGGGAAACATCCATTAATCACAGCTGAGCCGTTTGTTTCTGACTCACATTCAATGAGGCTTCAGGTGTAAATACCTCAGAAGTGTTTGTGAGTTCAGTAGAAGCAGACCCAGTCGACCATCATGGCCTCCACAGCACTACACAATGCAACAGAAAGGCCTTCATCATCTGCTGAACCACCTCTGAACCACGACGCTCTCCCTGCATCTAAAAGCTGTTAGTCAGGATGAGATGCTGCTGTGATCGCTCACAATTTACCTGTGAGACCTTTGTAAATATTGTCTTTGTTTCTGGAGGAAACACCTTTAGTCTGTTTGTATTTGGAGTGCAGATCTGGGCGTCCATCACTTTAACCTGCACACGTTTAGTTATTGAGTGTAGTTGATGTTTGGCAGCATTTTATAAGTGACAGTTCATGAACGGTGAAGGAACAGAGGACGCCTGACCATCCTACCTGTGTCAGTAAGAAGACTTTCATCACAACTTCACAACTTAACACAACTGAAACCTGAATCCAGTGTTGCATAGTTTACTAACAGTGTGTGCTGACACTGAAGTTAACAGTTTGTTTCCTAAGAGCTGCTGGGACAAACCACAGTGACCGGCTACAGAGTTTAGTTAAGGTGGTTCTAACATGTGACCTGTTGAATCATTTACAGGGATTTATTTTTCATTTAAAGCATCATTTGTGAAGTTTTTATGAAGTTTACTTCTTTTATGTTCTTTGTGTAACGTTTAGATTTTCTTCTCTTGTGTTTTAACTCTTCAGGTTTCCTGTAACAGAGATGTAAACCACCGTTTTCTGATGCTGCTGCACTGGGACATAAACACTGCCACTTTATTAGGCACACCTTGCTGACTGCAGGTTATAACCCCTGCTGGAAACATCCCACAGATTTGGATCCTTGTTGCCATGACAGCACCACACAGCTGCTCCAGATGCTGCAGGATGCTGGTCAGGGCTCTAACAGTGAAACTTTACTGAAAGTAAGAAACCTGAGAGGAAATAAACTTTGACTTTAGGAAGCTGAGCTCTGAAGCTGTGATGGAGCTCAGTCGGTGTGAAGGCGGCTGCTGTGTAACAAACGTTTGTCTGAGGTGCTGCGACTGATCGTGGTCATGTTTATTTAAAGAAGTCGGTGATGAAGCAGGCTGTGCAGTCCGAGCTCTTCATCAGTTAACAGTCTGCAGAGCTGCTGCAGGGAGCTGACTGTCCTCCAGGTGGCACTAAGTGAACAAAGTCCAAAGAAATAAACTTGGACTTTTTTTTGAAGCCTAAATAAAATGTGAATAAACTTTATAGATACATTTGAAACCAGCTACTCTGTGACTTTACACACTCACACAGTAACAGAGCTGATTCCTGATTGGAGCAGCACAGAGTTAGTCTTCTTTTCTGGCTGTGGATTGGTTCGTCAGGATTTCCCCCTTTACAGGTTTAAAAACAATCTCTGTCTTTAAATATTTTGACCTCCTTCTTGTGTCTAAAGGTGAAGCAGCACCAGCCTCCTCTGATCCTCATGTTGTAGCTCTGTGTGTGCAGCAGGGGGCAGAACACCTCCAAACTGTGCCAGCAGCTCTCACTGTGAGCTCAGACGTTTGTGGACACTCAGTTTGTTTGAACATAGTAAATAATCAGAGCTTCTCACACTGTTTATGGGGACACCACCTGCCCGAGGGTGTACTGTGTCAGAGAGGTGGTGTATGGTGCTGGGTGTAGTCTCTCTGCTGGTTCACAGTTTTTACTGAGGAGCTGTGTTCATGTCAGGAAGGTTTCGTCTGATCACTGTGGTGCAGTTTGGTTTACTCTGTTTCTGAGTGTTTGTAGGATCAGTCTCTGCAGGTCACCTGATACCTGGCAGTGAAGTGTTTATCAATCAGCTCCGTCAGATTTAATCCAACAGAATAACATGTAAAACACTCCAGGGCTTTTACTCTGAAACTTTCTCCAGAGCTGTCTGGAGTTTTCTTACATTAAAATATTCTGGGATTACCAGACTGTCCACATCATGTGTCCTACCAAAACTTTCATCCACAAATATACCCTGACATGAAACCCAAATAGATCTGAGAGCGAGTCATTAGTATCAGTACTGTGTGTGTGTGTGTGTGTGTGTGTGTGTGTGTGTGTGTGTGTGTGTGTGTGTGTGTGTGTGTGTGTGTGTGTGAGAGAGATATTCAGGTAACTTACTGGGTTACTGCACATGCTCACACCTTTTCAGCACAACAGGTGCAGTTTGGTGTTTTACTGCCTCCTGCTGGAACAATGATGGCAGCTCTCAAGACTTTATTGGTTATTGTCATTTCGTGTTACACAGCCTGAAACGAAATACTGTTCCTCACCAGCCTCTGCAGTGCAACAACCAATATATTTTGAAAAGAATAAATACAGTTTAAAGGGAATAAGTTTAAAAAAGAGCAGCAAAAAAGGCATAAATAGCTTAAAATCCAAGTTCTAAAAAAACCTCCAGTTTTTATTAATATTTTATTATTTATCAAATTATTATAAACTAAAAATATTTTTTACGTGATAAACGACTTCAGTGCTTCGTCCATGACCTCCTGAAGGTAAAGTGCCCAAAGAGCCAATTAGCAGCTCTGAAACAGGAAACATGACTCATGGAGAAGTTCACAACAGTTTCAGCTGCCAATTGTACTCATCACCATGGAGACGGTCTCCATGGTGGAGGCAGAGTGACAGTGTTGTAGATGCTGCATTTTGAAGCCTCAGTGTTTATATTTTTGTTCACAGCCATGTAGACAGAGAGGCAGAGAGAGACAGTGCTGTCACTGAGCTACATGTGTCAGAGCTCAGATGAGGCCCACACATGTGTGTTATCTGTTGTTGCTACACACAGTTAAGATATGGAACATGTGAACATGAGACATATGAAGAGACTGAACAGATAAAATGTCCTTTATATCCATCAGTGACTTTTTATTCTTTTAAACTTGTGCTGCTTCTTTTTGACTCGAGTTAGTGTGACACTGATGGAGCTTCTTGCTGCAGTGTGTTTGGGTTTGGCTGATAACACTGCTCATGCATGTTTCCTACATGCTCTGTGGTAAAAGTGCATCAGTCTGCAGCTCTGTGGCCGCCCTTCTTCTTTTTCTCAGAAACATCCTGATTTCTTTGTGCTCACTGTTTTGCAGAGGTGTTAAGATTAAAAAATAAAAACTGAAAAGTTGCTGCTATTTATATAAAGACCCCATTTAATGCTTTTAAAAAGTATAAAAGAACAGAATGAAATGTCTCCATCGCTGTAGTGTAATAATATCACAGCACTGTTGCAGTAATTTTAATGTGTTTATTGTACAGAGACTGATTCAGCTGTGATCTACTCAGCAGTGAGAACTGAAGACGTCCGTTATGGACAAACAACCATCAGAACAAGGAGGCCCAGGTACAGCTGCTCTTTATCTTTGACTGTGGACAGAGACAAGCTCGCTGCTCACCCTGTTTACAGCCATCATGCTAAGCTAAGCTAACCAAACCACATTGTGACTCAAGCCCAGAGCTCAGACTTCAAAGACATCAAACTCTCATCTTTCTGTCAAAAAACAAAACAAAAAGATTCCCTGTAAATTTGACCTTTTCCTTAAACTGTCCATTATAGCGTGGTCTTCCTACTTATCTTGACACAATACTCAGTCGCGTTGCCTGCTGCAAACTTAAAAGAAGTCTGACGAATGAAGTGATTGTGAGTGTGTCTGACGTCACGGTGTGTGTGAAAAGGTATCCAGCTGGGGCAGACATGATTCTGCAGGTCACCTGCCCAGTGGACAAAAAGAAATAAAATAGTTGTGTGGATGATATATGAATGATAATACGAAGAGTGTTTTGTGTCTCTCAGCCTGAAACAACTGTAATGCCACTTTCTGTTTTGGAGAAAGGACAGTTAAAAAAAGATGTGTGTTGTTTTAAGCAGTGATGAGAATAATGAAGATGTGATGAGAGAGCAACACAAAAGTATAAGTACAGGGATGATGCTCTGTACAGGAAGGGTCAGAGCAGACTCCACCTGCTGAGGCGGCTGAGGTCATTTGGAGTCCAGGGAGCGCTTTTAAAGACCTTCTATGACTCTGTGGTGGCATCTGTCATTTTTCACAGTGTGGTATGTTGGAGCAGCAGTTTATCGGCAGCTGAGAGGAAGAGGTTGGATAAACTCATCAGGAAGGCCAGCTCTGTTCTGGGATGCACCTGGACCCAGTGCAGGTGGTGTGAGACAGAAGGACTCTGGCCAAAATAACATCTCTGATGGACAGAGTCTCCCGCCCCATGCATGTAGATGTTGCTGAACTGCAGAGCTGCTTCAGTGACAGACTGCTGCATCCTCGATGCATGAAGGAGCGTTTCCGCAGGTCCTTCCTCCCTGCAGCTGTCAGACTGTACAATCAGAACTGCTCCCTACAAACACAGATGTTTACATCAGCGCTGTGTCGTGCACTATTTTATCAACCGATTCACACTACAACCAGGGTTGCCTCTTATCTGTATTTAATTTTATTTAATTTAACAACAGTATGGTACTCAGTTTTTGGTAACCATTGTCCTTCATGTAAATATGTAAGAATTGTGTATGTTTCTGTTCTGTGTCATGTGTACTGTTTGTTTGTATATGTGTTTTCTTGCTGCTGTTACACCCAAGTTTCCCCTTGTGGGACAATTAAATTGATATAACAACACTGGTGGTAAAGTTGTGGACTGGAAGAATACCTGACCAAGATTATCTTGCAATGTTTTGCAGCCGCCAGTCAAGCTGGTAGATAAATGTCTGTGATTGTCGCAGTTGGCTGTGTGGCTGGCAGGAGGACCCAAATGCAGGACTCTCATATGGGAATTTAACTGAAAAGGCAGCTTTATTGTAGGACCACAACGAGAGAACACACAGCATAATGAGGGTATGATGCAACACAGAGCAAGGAAAACACGGGGCTTAAATACATTGAGGGATTACAAGGGAATTTGACACAGGAGGAAAGCACAGCCGGAAATAATCAAACATTACAAGACAAGGGGAACCAAAACTGGAACTATCAAAGTTAAACAGGAAACATGAGACATTCACAAAAACTGAATGAATATGACACATGGAAAACAGGGAAGACACAGTGTCAGAGTATTTTTGCTTTTAAAGGTTTTATTATTCACATAATAAAAAGCTAAGAGTGTTTATATTTCTGTTCTGTACTCAACCAGCTGCATATTTTAATTGCTGGCTCCCTACTTTATAACGGAAACTGTTTACCTTCACATTGTCACTGTTTGCCTTCACACTAGCAGGAAACCGCCACCCACGAGTAAGAAACAACCTTGTAGAGAACACGAAGTTTTTTGATAAACCACACCTGTTTTCTTGACAAGATAAGGATGATATTTCCTTTTGTGTATGCTTCATGATGTGTATAAATAAAGCCAGACTGCACCAAGGAGGTGTGTGAGTCTCTCCCTGAGTCTCTCACCCGTGCACGTTTAAAACTGCTCTAAGTGTCTGAGTGATATTTCATTGCATCTGAGTACTTGATAATAGAATATCTTTAACATTTAATTGGTCCTTCGAGCCGGAGGGACATTGATATTTTTTTTCAATGCTCCAATAGGAGACCTTCGTCAAGTCCTGACGTCGTGAGAAGCCCACGCTGTCGACTCCTCTCCAGGCAGAGGATAAAGTCCAGAGACGTGACGTTCGGGTTCTGGCCAGCGTTCTTATAAGAGGTCCACGACTTCAGGGGTTGATGAAGGAAACCAAAGCAACCACACAATAACTCAGGTGAATATTTAGCACTCACTCACATCTTGCGCAAAACGACTGAGGCAACCTGTGGTCTGTACATAAAATAGTTTCCCGTCAAAATATGACAGCTTAGTAACAGTCTCGTCTGAAAAAGGACTGGTACAAAAGTTACGCAGCTCGCCTGAAAAAGGGTTTGGAGCAAGCTTTATGTCAAAATACGACAGGATAGTAACATTCTCGTCTGAAAAAGGACTGGTAGAGAGTTACGCAGCTCGCCTGAAAAAGGGCTCGGAGCAATGTAAAAAGACACAGAGTTGCCCAGAATAATACTCATTACGCGTATGATCTGTTGTTTTACTGTTTTGTTGGTGGAGTAAGTTGATTTTACAGCACATTAAGGAGGCTGAACTACTCCACCGAATTGTTTACCGTTGGTTGCTCGAGTTCTGGTGGAACGGGAAAAGGTTGTGTTTCATCACATAAAATTGACACCGCTTTCAAGGCTAGCTTGAAAGTAGAAGGCCGTGTCAATAGCCTCTCCCATTCCTCGTGCCAGAGAAAGCACCACGGGTGTGTGTGTATGTGTGTAAACGCAAATATATTTATAAATAAATAAATAATAAAAATAATAATGGGTAATAAATCAACAAAACTCACTGCTGACGAGCAGTGGCTAGAGAAAAAATGTCCAGGCGCCGGACAAACTGCAGTGACTGATAAAACCCTTATTAAGTGAAAACTAGAGATCAAAGTAGTTTAAAAAGGTTGGAAACAGACCTCAACGAATAGATATAAATATAAGAAGTACAAAAACAAAATAAATACAGACAAAATTACATTAGAACTTATTTTTAATGTATTGAAACTAATACTAAGAAGTAACCTAGTCAGTTATGATGTGGGATGGACAATTGTTATGAAGTAGTCTGCATCAAGCTTAAGGTTTGCTCAAACTCAGTATAATGACATAGGAGATGAAGAAAATAAAGGAAATATCTAAACTACTTAGGTGCATAGAGGCAGTTGACATGCTTGAAAACCTGTCATTTACCCTGGATAAAATATTACTGAGATATAGAGCACATCTAGAGTAACAACTAATAAGCCAAACCCTGTAGACAACAGCTAAAGTTACAGGATTGTGAAGCTGAATTAAATATGTGGACACCGCTAAGTTGATGAGCATGTTACACATTTTCTTTTTTTTTTATTATTTATTTGTTTTTAGAGCAGAAGCTGCATAAAAGCCAACACATGCAGCTGTCTGTGAGTTCAGTTTTCCCTCACACGTCTGCTCTGTTTCAGTAGCAGCATTTTTTCTTTTTGGGTCCTGACTCGTGTATGTTTTCGGTTTTGTTTGATTATTTTATTTTGTTGATTTGGAAGCAAATTTGTGACCATACTTTTGGATCACAGTGACACATAGTGATTAGGCATATGATTTACAAATGCCCAGTTTTAGAATTGTGAGCAATTCAAAGTTTATATTTATATATATAAAACCCTAATTTCAAAGTTTGAAATATGTAAGATGTGTGAGATGTGTGAATTCTTTGAAAAACTAGAAATTATCTAAAAATGCCTCAAGTGAGAATGTAATGTTGCATCTATAGAGAGAGAAAAAAAAATCTTGCTGGAAGTGATCACCTTGCCAAAACAATTGGCACTTTGCAAATGTGCTGCACACCAAAAAGATAACTCAGAAGTTACTAAAGGCAATAACTTTGCAGACCAAGCCTCAAAGAAGGCAGCACAGCAACATATACAGACCTTAATGTCTGAAACCTCAAAGTTAATACCACTTGAAGACTTAAAGATACTTAAAGATGAACAGAAAGCCGCATCTATCACAGAACAGAAGAAATGGTTAAAGTGTGGAGCACAGCTACAAAATGACTTAATGGTCTGTGATGGAAAACCTATATTACCAGAGTCATTACACAGGACAGAGGTTGTAGTGACACATGAGGTAAACACCTGTGTCAACAGGAGGGAGATATAGTATAGATAAACAATACAATACACACTATAAATTTTGAAACTTTAGCGAATAATTAGTAAGAACATGCCTATTTTGTCAAAAAAAAAAAAAAAACACAACTCACAAGGAAACTTAAGACCTAAGAGAGGCTAGTTTTCCATACAATCCACATGGATTTCATTGAACTTAACGAATGCCAAGCATCAAAATATGCTCTAGTAATTATAGATGTATTTTCAAAATGGCCCGAGTGCATTGGCCTAGTAAAAATGTGGATGAGAATAACACAAGGTTCTCAGAAACTTACACCTTTTGAAATCATCCACGGGAGAGCGTTTCCATTGCCAATTACCAGTGAGCCAATTAACAAATCAATAAGGGAAACTACCCTAGCAGAATGGATGACTAAGCTGTTTGAAAATAAAGAGATTGTGTTAAACAACAAACTGCCGAGTGATATCTCTCCAGTGTCTTGCAGGTTGCAACCAGGTGATTGGATCCTGATCAAAGTACTCCAGAGAAAGAATTGGAGTTCACCAAGGTGGGAGGGCCCATACCAAGTCCTACTTACCACACCCACCGCCTGCAAAATAGCAGAAAGACCATCTTGGATTCACCAAAGCCACTGTAAAAAAGTGAGTGACAATCCAGACGCTTAGACGCCGGCTCCCCTGGCTTCTAGGTGATCTATTGGTGAAGGGAAGGGCTGATTGGGTATATCCCGCCCTTTTTTTACTTCTCGCCAATAGTCTACTCACCAGAGGTCTAGGTGTGCCTGGTCATCATGAAGACACTTGTCCTCCTAGTGGCCAGCATTGC
Source organism: Simochromis diagramma (assembly GCF_900408965.1). Lineage (NCBI taxonomy): Eukaryota > Metazoa > Chordata > Actinopteri > Cichliformes > Cichlidae > Simochromis > Simochromis diagramma. The sequence goes on from NW_024387541.1 coordinate 429,557, forward strand.
GCTCCTAGTGAGCCTACTAACACTCACCCAGATGAGAGGAAATAAACAACACCACCTGCAAAAAAGATGGACACATGACAATTCGCATCTGCGCGACCTGAACCAAGACCATAACCACCCATGGATGAACAACGCGTGGTATAGATATGTGTATGATAGAACACGCACCGACAACAGCACGGAATGCTATGTGTGTTCACATATGCCAACAACAGCCGTACACGCAACAATATATGGAAAGGCACCTGAACTTGACGAAGCGATGTGTGTGTTCAACAAAGCAACGACTGGCAATTGCACACACAGAGACTTGATGGCAACAGGACTGACCCTAAAAGGTCAAAGCACAAAGAAAGAAGACCTAATTCCATGGTGTAGTGACACAGACGTCAAACGTGTCACGAAACCACTTTCACAACGACGGATCCTAATTGAACAGACAACCCTTTGTGCCTACAATCTGACGAACTGGAACTACACCTGCAACGAAAAACATTGGGTAAACGTCAAAGCCAACAACACAAAAAACAAATCATTCGCCATAGTTTTGCCGCCGGACATACAGCACCCAATGTGTTTCAACTTCTCTGATGGAAACAGGAAACTTGGACGAAACCGCAACTGCACACAGACACTTGACCTGACCCAATCCAAAGGAATACACATTTTCAAAAATGGAACTTTCTGGGTCCAGGGAGCCGCTTGGGCCTGCGGGCCTAAAACCTACTTCATGCTCCCACCGAACTCCACCGGTCTGTGTGCACCAGTACTAATTTCAGACCACACCTTCAAGATCACAGCAGAGACACACACTTCAAGAGCAAAACGTGAAGTTGCTGAAGTCACTGAAGTAATGCCACATGACTCAATCTACGGATCAGATGTGCCCAAGAACTTCAAACTATGGACTGATGGTCAGAAAGTCCTCCACTCCTTGTTCCCTTGGGTGGGAGTTGGGAAAAGCATACTGAGGATCGAGACACTTGACTATCGATTTGGACTGTTCCTAAATGCTTCAATGAAAATCAACAAGGCGCAAAATGAAGAAATCGACGCAATACGCATTGTAGTGATGCAACACAGAGTCGCACTAGACATGATTCTAGCTGAAAAAGGAGGTTTGTGTGTATTGTTTGACACTACATGTTGTACATACATCCCAGACTGATGATTGGTTGACATGGTTACTAGGTGGTTCATGGAAGTCCCTACTGATTAAAGGACTTGTTGGAATTGCATTTTTGCTTTTACTGTTATGTGTTTTCACAACATGTGTAGTACCCTGTCTGAAGAAAATGGTGTCAAACATGGTAACAACTTCTATCAATGCTTATGTGATGATGTCTGAAATGGAAGAAATTTTGAAAGATGATCCATACAGTAATGTTTAGTTTAATTGAACACAGGACTGTTTTATGACGTTCAAACCGAAAATGTTTAGACAAGAGGTTATGAACTGACAAAAATAACAGTACTGTCATGTGAGAAATCTAAACAACAGGAGGGAATGTCAGAGTATTTTTGCTTTTAAAGGTTTTATTATTCATATAATAATCAGCTAAGAGTGTTTATATTTCTGTTCTGTACTCAACCAGCTGCATATTTTAATTGCTGGCTCCCTACTTTATAACGGAAACTGTTTGCCTTCACATTATCAGTCTTTGCCTTCACATTGTCACTGTTTGCCTTCACACTAGCAGGAAACCGCCACCCACAAGTAAGAAACAACCTTGTAGAGAACACGAAGTTTTTTGATAAACCACACCTGTTTTCTTGACAAGATAGGGATGATATTTCCTTTTTTGTATGCTTCATGATGTGTATAAATAAAGCCAGACTGCACCAAGGAGGTGTGTGAGTCTCTCCCTGAGTCTCTCACCCGTGCACGTTTAAAACTGCTCTAAGTGTCTGAGTGATATTTCATTGCATCTGAGTACTTGATAATAGAATATCTTTAACACACAGTAACTTAAACTAGAAGCAAGAACAACAAATATAACATCAAGAGAACTATAACAAAAATAAAAAATAACCAAGAAAGATAAATTAAACACAAAACACTGGGTAACCCAGGACCATGACAGTGATATGGTGTACAAAAATGTAAAGTTTGTTTACAGAAAGATGGTGCTGCACATCTTATCCAGATTCCATTTGTTTAACATGTTCGGTTTAATTTATTTATTTTGTTGTTTATTCTATTTGTTTATGTACAGCACTTTATGAACCTGGTTTTATGTTAAAGTGATTTATAAATAAAGGTGGTATGTTATAGTATGGTATCTACCTTTGCCAAATGGCCAGTTGTTTTATCTGCCAGGCACATCTGGTAATTTGGGACATAAAGCTAAATATGAGAGTGAAGGCTCCCTGTGTGGCCAAAAGGGGGATACTTTCTTTGAATGTCCCAAATCTTATTCCAACATGACCAAGAATATTTAGCAGCCCTCCTCTGCTTCTGTGACGACTGGTTTATGACAACAACCTGCCACAACCAGCTGTGGAACAACAGCCTTTTGTTAGGATGCCTGGGTCGTTGACCCAGGGGTTTTGAGTTTATTATATTATTTATACTTTCTAGTTTTTGGTTTCTTTGAGTTCTGTCTTATGGCTTATGTCTCTGTCTTCTTTAGTTGCTCTGTCTCCCCTATCACCTGTATCCCCTTGTCTAGTTCGCGTCTCTGTGTATCCTTAGTTCCTATATCCCCGTGTCCAGTCAGTGTTTGTGTCTGCCCTGGTCCCACGTCTCTGTTCCCTCTGTAGTGCCTGCATGCGAGTCTGTGTCTTTGTTCAGTCTGTGTTATGTGCTTCCTGTTTTACTTTGAAGGTCTCTGTCTTATCTCAGTGTGTTCAGTTTACACTTCTTTGGTCTCGTCAGTTCTGATTTGCCCCAGCTGTGTTTCCCTCCTGTTACTCATTCCCTGATTGCTCCCTCTGTGTATTTAAGCCCTGTGTTTCTCTGTGTCTGTGTCGTGATCTACCGTTTATTTTGCTGTGTGTTTTGTCAATCCGCTGGTGTTAGTTTATTTTTGACCTTTTTTCCCCAGTTATGTTATGTTTGAGTTCAGCATTAAAGCTGTTTTGGTTTAAGTTCTGTCTCCGGAGTCTGCACCTTGGGTCCTATTCCTGTCTGCACACAGCCACACCTAACACCTTCAGCTCAATCTGAAACTCCTACAGTAGCTGAACCTCAAGTGTCAGTAAACCTGGGAATCCAGAAGACTCCAGCCACAACAGAAGAGTTTGCCGAAGATCTCTGAGGACAATAAGGAAGAACATCATGTGTTGGACTCGCAGCATAATGAACATTATGAGAGAATTGAGGAAGAACAAGTTGATAGTTATACTGCACAAAGTCCCGTTGATGTTTGAGAACGATGGTGAGAACAACAGTAATGAAGATATAAATAAACATGGGACTGACAATGAGGGCACATCAGATTGCTATGAAAGTGTCAGGGACAGTCCACTGACATATCATCTGGAAAGTCTACAACCTGTTACGCTGGTACATCAGCTGAAGTAGATTCCCAGCACACAGTTTTTATGAAAAGAATCATCCTGCTATGGAGCTTGTTAATGATCTTCCCAACAGGAGCAGAAAGAGGTGTGTTTCCACCACATCCTACAGCCAATATTGGCAGCTTGTTGTAGGCTAGGGACTCGCCTCATTTGATGAGGCACATGATCAATAGTGGTTCAACGACCCAAAGAACAACTTCCACTAAGGTTTAAATACCTGGGATACTCTACTAATTGGTCTGAGAACTCAAGAAGCTTCTTGGACCAAAAGTCTTTAAGAAAGGTAAAGAAGTCCAGTCGCTTTTCTTTCCAAACCCCTCAGATTATGCTGCTAATAGATAACTAACAGATAAATTGTTAGACTAAACCATTCATTACATTTTTATTGGGGCAATGAGTGATCAGCAGTGATGGGAATAACAGCGTTACAAGCACCGGCGTTAATAATGACGTTACTTTTTCAGTAATGGGTAATCTAACTAATTACTATTTCTATTGTTGCAATGCCGTTACCATTAACAGTACGAACAAGAAAAAGAACAAAGAACAAGAAACTGCAGTGCGGTCACGTTACTATTTTTCAACAAACAGACACTTGAAGCTGTGTTCAGATTACTGCACCTTAGATCAGTTGCACAGAAGTAGCTGTCTACGTAAGTAGACAGGTAATCACTTTCTGGCAGATGAACACTTTTTGTCACAACACCTGGAGTTAAGGGGGCAAAACAATCGCATGAGCGCTGCTGTTTGACTAAGGAAGATTAAAGTAGTCGTGACCACCTCAAGATGACAAAGCAACAAGGTGATATAAACCAGGTTTTTAAATTGTGTTCATAGGCCACGTGTCGACTAATCAAAAAATGATATGGCAACATGACATTTGGTTCTTTAGGAAGAGGGCGAAGTTTTAGGAGTGACAACAAGAGAGAAAGAAAGAGCGGAAAAAAGAGAGAGAGGGCGCGAGTTTTGAGATGTGAGAGATTTGTGACGTTTAGTGTGTTTGGAGTGTGTAGTTTGTGGATCTTACAGTAAAAATATAACTTTTTCTACTCTGAGTTTATGTATTTTGTCTGCTTTAAATCAATTGTGTTAATACAGTATGTGAAAATGAAAACATGACTGTAAATTCAGACATGTGAGGTTGTGCTGAAAAGAATGACACCAAACAAATAAGTAAATAGTTTTAAAGGTGAAATGTGGAGGTAAAATTAAAAGTAGTCAAAAATGGTCAATTATACCCTGGACACCAGAGGGTTCAACATTTTTTATTAAGTAACGCAATAGTTACTTTTCCTAGTAATTAATTACTTTTAGAATCTTGTAACTCAGTTACTAGGTTAATTTTCTGAAGAATTAATTAGTAACTATAATTAATTACTTTTTCAAAGTAACTTGCCCCACACTGGTGATCAGTAATTCATTTAAAAAGTAATTTATTTAGTAAGTAATCACAACTGTCTAAATGTAACCAACTTTCATAGGTTTTAATATCCTGATGTTGACAGTTGAAGCAAATACAATAAAATAATAACCACACATGTTATGTGTTAGTCTTTAATACAGCTCTCCAACACACACACACAGCAAATAAATAATCAGTCACTTTGATTTTTTAAAATCAAATTTATCATTATTTTACTAATAGATTTGCAAATCGTTACATAAAAATATTATTAACTGCTTTTAGAAGTAGAAATGATTTATGAGGTTTTAGATATTTAAGATAACTAGATTGAATTAATGCACATTTTAAAACATCAGAAGCTGGTGGATAATAGAAGACAACTTAAGGAAGCGTTTCCCTTTTTTCATGGTGAAAAGAAGATGACCACTGAAGGTGGAATGGTGAAAATGATTGTCATATATTTTAAAACTAACCCAGAGACATAGAAACACCTGATCTCCAGTCTCTAGACGCAGTGAGGCTCCATTAGAAGCTGTTCCGAAATGTGAGGCCTGACGCTCCCACGCTGAAAAAATGCGTTCTCCATTCTTAAACAACACAACAGCTACACAATGTTTTAGTTATAGCAGCAAGTCAAAACTAATCACATGTTAGGGCTCTTGGTTTTGTGCTTGTGGGTGAAAATGTTATTTTCAAGCTTTTCTTCGTCACATTTTAATATTTGCATTCCTGTTGCCATAGTGCCTGAAGGCTCTTACAATATAAAAAGAAAAAGAAAAGATTTTACCGGAGGAATTCTCACCTTTTACCTTTGGGCCAGTATTCGTAGAACATTCAGTGTTAACCTGTTCATAGGCCCTAGAATGTTGAATTCAGGATCCAGCAGATGTTTGTGAGGTACATTTTGGAAGAGCTGGATAAACATCGTCTAACTTTTCTTTGCTCTCCAGTATCATTGCAGGAAAATGCAGGTTTTATTAAAACTGTTACAATTTAACACTCAATCCCAAAAACAGACTTGACATGTTTCCATGAAGACTGCTTCATAAATCAACAGCTCTGAAAATCCATTTAAAAACAGTAATGTAGAACATGATCGCTATCACTCTGTGTCTCTAAAAAACCCAGCAAACTGGTGATCACTTCAACAAAATGGGCATAGTTTATGGCTTTATCAGCTGCAACACCATGTGGCACCTGGATCCCCACCCTGCAGGCCCTAAAGGTGTCTGACCTCCAAGCCTTGTTGCATATGTCCCTCTGAGGTCCTTGTGCAGTAGCAGTAGCTGTACTAGTAGAACAAGAAGTAGTGGCAGTAAGAGTACTAGTATTGTGCAACAACCAGGCTTCACGAGCAGTCACTCTTCTGGCTTACAAATGGTGAAAACATGTCATGTGTACATGCCACACTCTTAACTGTAAATCACATATTTTGAGAGGCGAATTGGAAAAGCAGTTTAAAATTCTGGTTTGGCATAGACACAGACTTTAGTAATCCCACACTGGGGAAATTCACACGTTACAGAAGCACAAGGGTCAGCAAGAAAACGTGAAACAGAGATTTATTAGAAAAATACACAAATAAATAAGTAGTGCAAAAAATTTAAAACAAGGAAAAACCTACGCAAGAGTAATTACTACTGATCTGCAAACTGCTAACTGGTTGTTAGAGACAGCAAATACACTCAGAGGATATCAGCATGTCAGTATAAAGCTGACTGTAGTTCCTGGTCAGGCTGGCTGCACTTCAGTTAACTCCAGTTTTTTTTATAATTTAAAATTTCATATCAGGTTTAAGTTTCAAGTTTTATTGTCATGTACAGATAAAAAGCGTAGTCACATTTACCCATTATGAAATTCTTTGGCTCGTGCTCCTAATAAATGTGTTTATTTATTAGATCTACTGATACAGCCAAAACATATAGTCACAGCGTGAGGAGATTCTGGACCCAAATGCAGGCACAGGCACAGCAGCAGATCAATAACAAATGGAGAGCATTTATTTTAGAGGCTTAACAAAACATAAATAGAAGGCAAGGAACAGGAAGGAACTAACAAAACATAGACTGGGAAAGCTAAACTAAGGAACATGAGGAATATGTAAAACAAATTCAAATTCAGGTTTTATTTGTCAAATCTTAAACCTTAAAGGGTTCAGCAGCATTTACAAATGTCATCCTGGATGGAAGCATGTGCTCCCAATCACAAGCTGAGAGGTTCACCAAATTCAAATCAAATCCAGATTTTATTTGTCACATACACAGTCATACACAGTATGATATGCAGTGAAATGCTTACACGACTGCTCGTGACCTAAAGAAGAAAGAAAAGGCTATGAATAAGATAGGAAATAAATACGAAAATTAAAAAGGGTCAATTTAACTGGGAAGGAATAAAATTAAATATAAAAATTTAAGTTAAAAATGAAATGACTGTACAACAAAATACACAATATAGAAATATATAAGAATGTATGAAGAAATATAAATATATATGTACAATAACAGCAGCTGTACAGTATTAAGTGGAAATGAAGAAATATAATGTCCAGTGTTGTGGGGTCATTACACACAGGCTAGAAGTGCAAGTCACTCTTTACTGACACATCATAAATACGTTTAATGCTGGATGGTTGAAGTTTTTCTACAATAGTTTAACCACAAGCATAATTTCCACTTCTGGATAAAGATCACTCTATCTTCATGCTTCTTAACAAATTAAGAGTGTAATGTCTTTATTAAGTTGTTATTTATTAATGCATACATAGTAATGTGCTCGGTGACATAAAGGTCCACCTTTCCAGAGTTTGTGTGCTGCGTAGTTTTTTTTCCCCTTTGTTTTAGTTGTTTTTGTTTTGCTATCTTCTATTCACAACCCAGTGTTTAAAATGTTTAAAATGTTAATAATCCTAGGGCCAACCCTCCAGCTTGTTATGAATCGCCCAGATTTTTTCTAAATTTTGTGATTCAAAAGTGGCCTTAATACTTTATACAGGCTAAATATTTCCAGAATAATGTTTCTCAATGTAAAACTGTAAAGAATCTTTACACAGGATACAACATTTTGTAAACAGCCACCTTAGAACCTGTTGAGCCTCTCCTGTACTGTTAGATGGATGTAAGGCCAGATCTTCATAAGCCGTCCTCATTACTCCATTAAGTAACCAAACAAATACATTTACTCCTGCAAATTATAAACATTCCAATTTTTCCTTCCAAAAGTAACAAAAACAAAGAACAACAAATGACTCAGCATTGATAAGCAGAGCTAGACTGCAGTCCAGTTTGTCTTTATCCTTCATTAGTTGTTAGTGTCAGCAGTAGAATGTGATAAGTATGTCTCACATATAAATATAAAATCTCTATAAAAGGATTGACTCCTTAAACCTATGCAGCGGATATATTTAATATGCTTATTTAATAATGTTCTACAAAGAGGTCAATGTGTTTGGGATCTTATTAGATCTCTCAGAAAAGCTGTCAGAGAAAAACATTTTTCTTTCATAATAACAGCTTAATGTTAAACCACTGAGTCCATCTAAAACATGTTTGTGCATACATCATACATAATATCACTTAAAGATAATAACAACAATAATATTTCAGGTGAATACCTCATGAAGTTCATCAACAGAGTGCCAAGAGTGTGCAAAGCAGTAATCAAAGCAAAGGTCGACTATTTTAAAAAATATAACATAAACATAACAAACATATTTGAGTTATTTCATTCTTTTTTCTTTACTACAAAATTACACATGTGTTCATTTAGAGTTTTGGTGCCTTCAGTGACAATCTACAAAATAAAGAAGAACCATAAAATGAAAAGCTGCGTCCAAACTGTGTGTATTATGTAGAAACGTCTCCACTAGTTTCACATAAGCATGACCTCACAAAATAATTTTTTAATCCAACAGACCTGACGTTATTTTATCTCTCCAAAGCATAAAACACAACAAAATCATCCTGATTCCTGACAGGATTGTGGCATAATATTACACAGAATCTGACACCTCAGCTCTATAGAGTGGGCAGTCACATTTAAGCAGTTCATTTCAAGTTGCAGATTCAAGCTGCTCTTCATTGCTTTGGCAACCAGATGCCACCAAAGAGGATTGTGTTTAAAAGGTTTGTTTGGCCATCACGCAAAAAACCCCACCCTCATAACTTACAACTCACTTAAATACAAAGCAAAGCTGGGCTGGAGCCATAAATCTTGAATTTGAATATTTGAATTCCTAGAAAAACCAAAAACCAAAAAAGGAGCAGCAGTTATTGCTAACTTTTAAGTTAAGTCATCTTGCTTTTGGGGATTTTTCTGTCTGTGTGCATCTCTGTAATGCTTCTTTGAGAGCCTGTGGAAGCTGGAGGCTGGAGCATAGTCGCCATCAACAAGCTAGGTCAGCCATGAACCTTTGCATATTTTGAATGTGATTTGGCAAACTTGAATGACTGAGTGCCTTGTGGATAAGTTACTAAGCAAATTTAGTCCATCCATCTTCCTCTGCTTATCCAGGGACAATCACTAACCAAATTTTTAAGCAGGAGAAAAAATAGCACTTGTAAGGACATGAAATGCTTTATCGACAAAAACAAGAAACCCTGCCCCTGTAATCTTTTATTTACAATATTGTATTTGGTTAAAATGTTCTGATGGTTCAAATATTTTATTTTCTTTAGTTGTTGCAAAATCATGTGTGTGCCAGTCTCCAATGAGACATTTACAAGTGTGTAACAATATACTATGTCTATATATTTGCAGGTAAAGAGATACAAACAGTAAATAGTTTGACCTTGGTCTAAAGTCCACACGGTTGCAGGGAATGTGTGAAAGTTGGCTGTTAATTCCCATTATGTGTGGTTACTGTATATTACTGGTAGTGATGTAGATTAGCCATGATGCTACCGATTAGCAGCTGGAGCTAATTTGCCGTTCGTGTGGAAACCTCGTGGCGCTGTGGTGGATCTCCACCTGTACTGGGCTGTAATCACAGTGGATTCAGACCTGGGAATCACATCTTCTGTTTATGTTTATTTCATCTATGCTACTGTAAGAAGTGTCGGTGTTTCGAGTTTGAAACAAGCCGGGCCACTCACCATAATGCAGTGCGCCTAAGAAACTGTGTACAAGTGTATGAAAGTGTTTTTATATATTGCAGAAGATACAGTAAAGGCAGACTCACAAAGCTGCCTAATTCTTTTTAATCAAAGTGTGTAACATATGACATTTTAAAGAATTCTTCATGTGGACATTATCCACTTTATTTGTGTAACACAAAGTCACTCATAATGTGACCTCTGTGTTAATCTGATCTGCAGAAAATATGAGAGGGGTTTTAGCACAAGAAAACAAAACCTGAGAAAAAAACGTAAGAAAATAATTGAAAGGGCTGCAAAGTATTCAAAGCTGAATAATGCTGAGCCCGACTTTCCATGAAGTCACTGTTACCCAGCACGACGAAAAACAGATGATCAAGGACAGAAAGAAACTGATGATGCCTCCTGTGACTTTTCCTCCCTAAGCCCAGCCCACTGGGAGACAGCTTGTACTTTGTTCTCCGTTTGTAAATCCATCGTATCAAATGTGACAGAGTTTACAAACTGTTATAGACTCAGTTTGGGCTGAAACTTGGTGACTTTTCCTAAACTGACCCAAAATACACGACAATGAACGGATTTAAATATTTTATTCCGTTGTACAGATGATGCAGATGTTCGTACACTGACAGTGTTTCGGGACAAGTTTGACTCGTGTCTGTTCAGATGGATTTTCAGATCCACCAGTTTGGCTAAAATTAAGGAACATTGTGATTTTAGGGAAAGTTGACACTGTGAAAACATTTTCATACAAACTCACAAACATGATGTACACACGCATGTTTGTGTATCTGTAATGAGACAGAACTGGGTCTCATATGGCTCACACGAGACCCAGTTCATGGCTGAAGCCTTTATGGGTGACATGATGTCATACATGTCCTGAAGTGGATTCTGGATTTCTGACGTCCTTAATCACCACAGCAGTGAGGTCAGTGTGACGAACTGATGCTCTGTTCTCTGGCCTGACAAAGCTTTAACTCCAAACATCTCTCCACTGTTAGAGGATCAGTTTTTTATGGCCTGACAGTGTGAAGCCTCCACCTACATCACCGAACTGCTCCACCTTGCTCCACTTCTGCACTCTTGAGTCTGTGACCTTCTTTAAACAGCTTGTTTTTGTGTTTGTGGTGTTTTGCTCGGCTGTGCCCTTTTTAACACTGTTGTGTTTAACTTTGTTTTTTTTTATATCTCTGGAAATAAAAGTTTGGTTTGTAAAGACAAAGAAAATGAGTGAAATCTCTCTCTGAGGATCCTCAGCGTCACTGTGACACGTGCCTGTGTGTGCACATCTTTACTTTTAATAAGACGTTTCAACATGCAGACGTTAATCTAACACAGTAACAGCTGCCTTTGTTTCAGATCCAGCTCATTCCAGTTCACTGACAGAGACAAAGTTTTGGTGCTGCGATAACGACTCTGAGCTGATGAAGGTCTGATGACTCTGATAACATCTCCCTCCCAGTAATAACCTCCCAGCAGCAACTATGACAGACACGTCTCCTGACAGTGACACTCTTACAGATACACATTCAAGATTCAAGAGCTTTATTGTCAGTACAGCAGTAGACACAGTATACAGCTTACCATATGGTGCATTTATAAGTATACAAAAGATATCTCTCTCCAAGAGATGTAAAACTCAAAATTACAAATACATAACATACTAAACTTTGTGATGCGGCTGCTGCTGCTCCACATGTTAGTAAATCTGACCCTAAATCTTCCTGCTTCTCTTAGAGCACACAGGTAACGGCTGCCCTGAGCATGAAGGTGTGTCTGCAACATGATGAAGCTCGTCTAGAGCAATGATTGCAATCTGCTCCGGGGCAGCTGGAGAGTCCTGTTTGCTGTTTGCCTCCTTTAGAAAATATAATAAGAGCCAGAAACTTCTTCTCAACACAAAATAGTCTTTGAATGTGTTTTATCTTATTTTCTAGGGTCCATTAGAGTGACCGTGGATACAAAGTGATGTTAGAGGAGAATTAAAGGTTTTAGTAAAAAGTGTGAAGGTTGACAGTTTGATTACAGCTGCTCAAACTGATTTCCTGCTCTTTGTATGTTTGTCACACTTATTAAATGTTTCAGATCAGGATGATGTAGCTTTGGATTTGTTCCCTTAATAACAAACATCTTCATTTACAAACTTCAGTTTGTGTTTTCTTTGTCTAATATTTAAATGTGTTTGATCTGAAACATTTAAGTGTGACAAACATACGAAAACCAGGAAGGAAACAAACTCTGTTTCACTCTGTTTGTTTCCATCTTATGTTCTTATATGTTGTTTGTTTGAAACTTGTGATCAGTATTTTAAAGTTTTTAAACTGAACTCAAACACAAACTACAAACTGGTCACACATTGAAATGAATTGTTCCTCTGAGTATCTGAACCTGCTGTTGTGTTGCTTTTGTGTGCTGCTGTCACTGATGGCTGCTGCTGTGACAACAGACACACAAACAGTTTGATGTCATCAGAAATCCCTCTGCACACACTGAGAGAAAAGCTGCTTTACTTTCACACTCCAACACTGTTGTCATGTCCTGCAGCCTGAGTGTAAAACAACACTGCCCCCGTGAGGTCAAACTGGAGCATTGCACATGATAATTCACATCCAGCAAACGTCTTAGAGATTCACACACATCTGACCCTGATTTAGTGGAGACTTTAGAAATTTCAGTGTTTCTAGGATCTGTATCCTGTGTGTGCACCCACTGTGGGCCTTTCCTGTGCTTAGTGTCAGCCTGAGCTCCATGCAGGCCTCAAAGGCCAAGCAATTCAAAAGCTTCACCAAAACAAGACACCACTCAAATAGCTGGACCCAGGCTCGCCGCCCTTATGGAGGAAAACATAGAAGATGATCTCTGTGAGTTATTTTTACTGTCATATTATAAAATGTGATGTTCTAGCATCATGTTCTTCTTCTTAAGCCTTTGAAAAGCTTCCTCTGTGTCCATTAAACTGATGACTTTAGTGCTGCTGTCTACTTGTTACATTTAGTACTGTTTAATTCTCAACCTAGGAAGATCTGTAAGAAGGACTCACAATATAACATAATACTGTAAGATTACTTACAGGTAAAATACTCAGATTGTACTTAGATAAAAGTAATCACAGACTGGCCCAGCCCGACTGCCTTGAAGCTCAGGTGTCTTCACTGCCTCCTCTGATAAGAGCTGGAGACCTGAGTAGGTTCGTCACCCATCAGCAGCAGATCACCTCTCGATCGGGCACGTTTTCATCTGGGAGGGTTTCAGAGCTCACTGCCCTCGGCGTCGCTGCTGGAACAACCAAGTTTTGCTATTGAATCTTTGACCTGCTGATCTCACAGAGGCAGGAGACCCAGAACATCCATGCGAGCTTCAGTTTATGCTCTGTCCTGTCATCCAATCAGATTTGCATGTAATACACTGATATTCAGCCCCAGCCTGGTGTTCTCTCCATCTCTGACCTTTCACACAATTTAAACTAACAAACTTTCTCTTTAAAACTGTTTGTCAATCACAATTTACTCGATTGATTATTCTTCTATCACATATTTATATCAGTCATAATGAACTCAGTATGATCTGAGCTGTAAACCTGTATTGATCATCACAAACCTTTATAGCGCTTCAGAGCAGCTCCTTCAGTGGCTGCAGCACCCACGATGTGGGACGGAGAGATTTCCTCCCCTCTGCTGTCAGACTCCACCACAAAGACTTTGCAGCTGATCAAACACACACATGTGCAACAGGACTAAGTGTAACACTCTTTTTCTGACAACGTTGTGTTTGTACTCAGTTGTACTCAGCATGTGTATTCTATTTTTATCCTATCATTCTATTCTATTCTATTGGGTACAGTTGTGTACAGTTTCTTATTCTATTCCAGGTTCTCTCATGTTTGCTATGTAACTGCACTGTCCACTTCCTGCTGTAACAAAACAAATTTCCCACATGTGGGACTAATAAAGATGCTCTTATCGTTACTGTATAACCACAGGTTCACTTCACATTTGGTAGAATATAAAAGGACAAAGCTGGACAATTGTCATCACATTTCTCATTAGTTGCTGTTAGCACAGGCACACAAAGAAAGCAGAGCTTTAGCTTTAGCTCCCTACATCACTTTTAAGCCTGGATGTTGAGGCTTTTGCTTCCTCTCAGCTGTGATGACATCTCTGTCTGCTCCATCTCACCCAACATCATCCATCTGACCTGATGCTACCTGACAAACTAAAGATAAAATATTAAATTCATTTTGCATCACTTACATTTAAAATACATTTAAGGTGGATTTCTTAAAAGGGAAGGGACTGACCTGACTGTTGTGTCGAGACAGGTGTGAAGGGAGTTCAATCCAGTCTTATACTACGGACGTGTTTGGTTTTGGTCTGTAATACGTTCAGTTTATTATCTATAAGTTAACATAGCAAATCCTCCATCCAGAGGCTAAAGTGATATCAGAGCTAGACTACTTTAAGTGGAAACAGATGATCGTCTGAGCCTTAAATGAAATAAGGTTAAAAAGAAATGCTGCTGTCGACAGTGTGAGGCAGTGAGCTCTGTTACACCATATTTTTTAATTTTCTTTATTATTATTATATTATAGTGTTATTACCTTCCTGTTACTTCATAATAGAACGACAGTTAATGGTAAAAGTCTTGAATAGTTTTGAATTTATTTTCCATGATCACATTTCATTCAATCACTCGTGGACTTGTGTGAATGTTACATGTGTTATTTTCACCCGTGGATTTACAGACACTGTGTGAAGAGTTTTCATTTTATCCAAAGTTTTACTTGATGTCCAACTGATAAAATCACTGACAGACAACAGAAGCAGGAGCTCAGAGAGAAATTCAATTCAACTTTATTCATAAAGAGACAAATCACAACGTTTGGTTTTATTTTACAGAAACTTCAAACTAAACCAAATTCAGGACGTGTATTAAACCTGCAGCTGATCCCTGTCTGCTGTTCACTACCTTTGATCTGTTACCAGCATCATCTCATGTTCCCCAGGTTCACTGACAACGCTGAAACCACCAGCGGGAGACTAAGAGTGCTGATTTAAAAAGATTCAGACATTTTATTTTGCTGCAGCTCAACATGAGGCTGGATCCTGATTCTTTTGTTGTTTTTGTTTTCTCTACATCAAGAAAACAGCAGCAACAAGAAGCACAGCAGGAACTGACAGGCTGACCTTCAGTCCAACAGATCCTCCTGTGTGACCTGCAGGTGAGAAACAGCTGTGAGGTGTGAGGTAGGTGATGATGAAGAACAGAACAGAATCCATTTGCTCTTCAAACTGCTGTCAGACATTATCTGCTGCACTCTGATCACATCACTCAGACCAGCTGCTTTCTACAAAGTCTCATCAGCAACATCTTTACAAACCAACATCAGATTGTGTGTTTTGTGGTCTAAAGTTTTGTGCCTCTGGTTTCTCATTGGCTCACACTCTTGCAGAGCCGTAACACGCACATGAATGAGAGGTGGTGAGTGTAGTTCCTGTTAACAGGGTATTGCAGACCATCCTGCTAATTGCTGAATTTACTTTTGTCTGTCTGTCATATTTATGATGAAGAACAAATGTAATCAAATTACATATTGATATTTTCATATGGGAATTAATCCTGCAACATGAAACGCTGGGATTGGAAGTTCAGCATCGCTCCGCACATCATACCTGTGAGATGACAGACAGCAGTGTGGAGGAGAGTGCGACACAAAAACACAGAAATATGACTGACAGCTGCAAACGAAGCAGCATCTGCTGCAGGTGAAAGATATTGGGACTAGCAGAGCAGAGTGGCTTCACTGTAAAACAAAATTAGCAGTGAGTGCGAAAAATGTCTGTGTGTGGAGTTCAACACCGTCCACTCAGAAGCTGCATCACTGGATGGTAGATTTAAAAAGCTTGCATTCAGTGACAACAGAGCTGTTGATGAGGCACTTCAGAGAATAACTGCAGCAGCAAAGTGCACTCCCACCCAGCTCCACCATTACAGGGCCAAGTGAAGGAGGAGCCACAGACGTCTGCTGTGTGGAGCCTCTTTGATGAAAGAGCTACAGGAGATGCTGCAAAGAGAAATACTACAGCTGATGTTATGATGGAGATGAAATGTTATCTTGAGGAGCCCCTCATCCAACAAGAAGGCCCACAGAGCTGGTGGGAGGCCAAGGCCACAGTCTTTCCCTACCTGCTGAAGGTGATGGAGGGGAGACTGTGCATTGTGGCAACATCTGTTCCTTTGGAGCGTCTTCTCAAAAACTGGGCAGATACTAAGGAGAAAGCACATCAGCCCATCCAAGCTGAGGCAGCTGGTTTTTCTGAATGTCGACCTGCACTGAGGACAAACTGTTTGGCTGCTGAGTTTGGTTCTGTTCTGTGGATTTGTTTACAGTGGGGCTTTTTGTGCTGAATTAAACTTAAAGGTTTGATTAAAATATTAAACAACAGTAAGAATGCCTGCTTTTGTAACAGAACAACAACACAAAATTAGGCAATTATGAGCCTTTTCATAAAAACACTACATGCAAAAGGGTTTGTCAGCACACAAAGCAAAGCAAGTAGCTAAAGTATGAGGCTACAGAGGATAATAACTTAAGAGACATTTGGGAGCCACGAGACGTGCAAGATAATCCAGAGCTTAGATCTAAATAAGGAAGTCTTAACTCAGTAATGGAGAATATCCTCACACATTAAGAAGCACCGAGGGAGGGAAGTCCTTCATCACTCTGTCAGTCAGGCAGGTGATCAGTGAAGAACAGCACAGAATCTATGTACCTGCATGTTCAGCTCAATTTGTGGATGCAATAAGAAGTAAAGTGAGAGTGATCAGCTCACCAGTGACTGTGATATTAACCAGGTTACTGATGGCACCATTACTGGACTCACACCAGCAAACTCCGGTGTCGTGAGGCACCAGCGTACTGATTGAACATGATTGATCACGTTGCTGTTGTCCCCGCCCATCTCCACACTCAGCCCTCTGCAGTTTGCTTGTGTTTCTCCTCACAGTCCAATCAGAAAAGCTTTGGTCCTCCTCACAGATTACAGTCACAACATCTCCCTCAGAGAAATCAGAGCTGTGAGGAAGAAGAGAGGTTAGATCAGGGGTGTCAAACTCAAATACACAGTGGGGCAAAATTCAAAACTGGAACAAAGTCGCAGGCTAACATTAATATTTATTGAAATATATTTATTCCTCCAGATATAAGAATGAATCTTTTCTCAAACACGTTTTGCTGAAAAACTGAATATGGAACAAGTTCTGCTCCAATTATTTGGGTAAAGATAATAAACACTTTGATGGCCTATAAGTGAAAGTGAAAACGTGATAAACCAATAATATAATTAATAAATAATAAATAATTATAATTTTTGATAAGTGAAGTTCACTGAACTGAAAGGAAAATTTGGTTTGATGATGGTTGACATGTTTAGTGGCAAATAACACCACTGTCGTGACAGAAGTAAAACTCAGTGTCATGCAGTGACTTTTAAACAACCAGCTCACACTAAAACATTTTGCTGCACTCTTTACACTTATTTCTTTTCTTTCTGCTTTGTGAGATAAAAGCTCTTTATTAGTAACTTTTACAACTTCTGGCAGGTTAATGTCTGAACTTTGGAGTGAAACACACCCTTAGTTACAGGAAATAACACCACTGTCTGTAACTAAGTGAATCCACCTTAACACCACCTGTGTGTGTGTGACTGCATTACACTCCCACTGCTGGGAACCTGAACAAGAACCAGAACAAAGTCTAAAATAGAAGCTGACAAACAGCTGCACCACCGAGTGACACTTTATTTTATAAACTTCACAACAGGTTTCATGTTGTGACCTGTGGAGGTGAAAAGACACAAAACCTGTTTTACAGCTTTTGAGCTGCAGGCAGGATTGAAACACACCTTAGTTAAAAGTCAAACAGCAACATTTTCTCCGCCCCTCACGTCACTCAAATGTGTCAAACCAGAAAACAGGAAGTTCTTCGTCCTCAGTGCAGAGAGACGCACAGACGATCAGACTGAGCTCAGACCAAACTAGCAGCTTCCTCTGAGTGAGTCCAGCTACAGGAGAGAAACGTGGAAAACTCCAACACTGCTGCTTCAAGCTGCTGACGCTCCACACACTGAATGTGAGTTTGAGCAAAAACACGACTCAAAGGAAGTTTCAGTGAAGGTGGTAGAGGAGGGAGGGGAGCCAGGACTGACTGTACTTCCTGTCTGCTGTTTTCAGCTTCACTCACAGACTCAATGGCTTCCAGATCAGAGGAGGATCTCTGCTGTCCGGTCTGTCAGGAGGTCTTCAGAGATCCTGTTCTTCTGTCATGTAGCCACAGCTTCTGTAAAGACTGTCTGAAGAGATGGTGGAGAGAGAGACCAACACACGAGTGTCCAGTTTGTAAGAGAAGATCTTCAAAGGATGATCCACCTTTAAATCTGGCTTTAAAGAACCTGTGTGAGTCGTTCTTACAGGAGAGAGATCAGAGAGCTTCAGAGGCTCTCTGCAGTCTGCACTCTGAGAAACTCAAACTCTTCTGTCTGGACCATCAGCAGCCAGTGTGTCACATCTGCAGAGACTCAGAAAAACACACCAATCACAGATTCAGACCCATCGATGAAGCTGCACAACAACACAAGAAGGAACTTCAGGAAACTCTGGAGCCCTTAAAGAAGAAGTTAAAGGTTTGTGAAGAAGTTCAAGTGAAGTTTGATCAAACAGCAGAACACATTAAGGTCCAGGCCCGACACACAGAGAGGCAGATTAAGGAGCAGTTTAAGAAGCTTCACCAGTTTCTAGCAGAGGAAGAGGAGGCCAGGCTGGCTGCACTGAGGGAGGAAGAGGAGCAGAAGAGTGGGATGATGAAGGAGAAGATGGAGGCTCTGAGCAGAGAGATAGCAGCTCTTTCAGACACAGTCAGAGCCACAGAGGAGGAGCTGAGAGCTGAAGACGTCTCATTCCTGCACAACTACAAGGCTGCAGTGGAAAGAGTCCAGCGCTGCCCCCTGCTGGATGATCCACAGCTGCCCTCAGGAGCTCTGATAGACCAGGCCAAACACCTGGGCAACCTGACCTTCAACATCTGGAACAACATGAAGGACATGGTCTCCTACACTCCTCTCATTCTGGACCCAAACACTGCTCATCCAGAACTCATCCTGTCTGAAGATCTGACCAGTGTGAGAGGAGGAGGAGAGAAGCAGCAGCTTCCTGATAATCCAGAGAGGATTGATAATTACATCTCTGTCCTGGGCTCTGAGGGCTTTAACTCAGGGACTCACAGCTGGGAGGTTGATGTTGGAGACAGTACAGGGTGGGTACTGGGTGTGTTAGCAGAGTCTGTGCAGAGGAAGGGAGACACAGAGTCTGGATTATGGAGAATATTTTTCTATGAAGGTGAATACTCAGCATGGTCACCATCAGCTGCTCTCACTGCTCTCTCAGTAGAGAAGAAGTTCCAGAGGATCAGAGTGAATCTGGACTGGAACAGAGGAAAGCTGTCGTTCTCTGATCCTGATACTAACACACACATACACACCTTCACACACACTTTCACTCACAGGATGTTTCCATTCATTTTAACTGCTCGTAAACTGAAGGTGTGTCCGTTGAAGGTGTCAGTGTCAGTGCAGCAGATGAGTTGAGGATGATGATGTTTCTAATGTTGTTTCCTGTCAGTGAGTTGAAGCTGTTAAACTGCAGCTGTCCTCCTGCTGCCTCGTTGTTCCAAAGCTCTTTGTTTCTCTTTTAGTTTCACTGTTTCTTTCTGTTTCTGCTGTCCACCTTTTCACATGGAAAATCATTTCACTGTTTCTCACTGAATGACTCCCCAAACTAGATTTGAAATTCTATCAAGTTTCTAATCATTACAAGTGATTCATGTTTCTATTTGATGTGTAAATGGAGATGATTTAGTTTGCTGGGATATGGACTGACATGTGTTGAATGGGAGGAGCAGTTTGTTGTTGTCTTCTTGTCTGTTTATGACAACAATAAATATGTTGTTGAAACAATGATTCATGTTTAACTCCATATATTAAATGTTTCTGCTCTTTGAATTCTGTTTGATTAAAGACTTTCTTCATGACACAAATGAGATTTCAGTGTATTAATAGAACTAAATAAGCTCAGAGTTGAAAGGCTGGAGTATTATGTACGTGCTTCACTGTCAGGATCTTCAGGGGGATTCAAAGGGAAACATCAAACTGCTGTAATGAGATAAACTAGTTGGGCTCAACACACTTATCTGTAGTTTGTCTCCATCCAGGATCATCAGAATATAATGAACATGTGTGAAGAGCCACAAAATGCTGCTGCCCTCTCAGCATGATGAGCTCCAGCCTTTGTTAGCAGGACAACAGGAAACATGAGACAACTTTCAGAGACAGTAACCAACTGTGGCCACAAGATGGCAGCAGCTGATCTGAGATCCTTTATTGGACAGAAGGACTCTGCTCTGTGACGTCATCAGAGAGACGGCCTTCACTCTGATAGATCATGACGTCATGTCTGCACTGCGATGATGAAAGCTGATAAACACATTGTTATTGATCCATGAAATCACCTCTGTGCTCTCAAGTGTAGCTGTTTACAGAGCTGAAGAAGTCCTTCATCATCAAAACAGACAAACATGTATTTCCTGTATTAAGTGACGTCATCCTCACTCTGACCTCTTACATACATTCTGTTCAGTTTTCCTGCTGTAAGAAATAAACTGTGTGAAAATAGAAATGCAGGGAAACATCCATTAAGTGAACAAAGTCCAAAGAAATAAACTTGGACTGTTTTTTGAAGCCTAAATAAAATGTAAATAAACTTTATAGATACATTTGAAACCAGCTACTCTGTGACTTTACACACTCACACAGTAACAGAGCTGACTCCTGATTGGAGCAGCACAGAGTTAGTCTTCTTTTCTGGCTGTGGATTGGTTCGTCAGGATTTCCTCCTTTACAGGTTTAAAAACAATCTCTATTTTTACATTTTTTGACCTCCTTCTTGTGTCTAAAGGTGAAGCAGCACCAGCCTCCTCTGATCCTCATGTTGTAGCTCTGTGTGTCCAGCAGGGGGCAGAACACCTCCAAACTGTGCCAGCAGCTCTCACTGTGAGCTCAGACGTTTGTGGACACTCAGTTTGTTTGAACATAGTAAATAATCAGAGCTTCTCAGACTGTTTATGGGGACACCACCTGCCCGAGGGTGTACTGTGTCAGAGAGGTGGTGTATGGTGCTGGGTGTAGTCTCTCTGCTGGTTCACAGTTTTTACTGAGGAGCTGTGTTCATGTCAGGAAGGTTTCGTCTGATCACTGTGGTGCAGTTTGGTTTACTCTGTTTCTGAGTGTTTGTAGGATCAGTCTCTGCAGGTCACCTGATACCTGGCAGTGAAGTGTTTATGAATCAGCTCCGTCAGATTTAATCCAACAGAATAACATGTAAAACACTCCAGGGCTTTTACTCTGAAACTTTCTCCAGAGCTGTCTGGAGTTTTCTTACATTAAAATATTCTGGGATTACCAGACTGTCCACATCATGTGTCCTACCAAAACTTTCATCCACAAATATACCCTGACATTAAACCCAAATAGATCTGAGAGCGAGTCATTAGTATCAGTACTGTGTGTGTGTGTGTGTGTGTGTGTGTGTGTGTGTGTGTGTGTGTGTGTGTGTGTGTGTGTGTGTGTGTGTGTGTGTGTGTGTGTGAGAGATATTCAGGTAACTTACTGGGTTACTGCACATGCTCACACCTTTTCAGCACAACAGGTGCAGTTTGGTGTTTTACTGCCTCCTGCTGGAACAATGATGGCAGCTCTCAAGACTTTATTGGTTATTGTCATTTCGTGTTACACAGCCTGAAACGAAATACTGTTCCTCAGCAGCCTCTACAGTGCAACGACCAATATATTTTAAAAAGAATAAATACAGTTTAAAGGGAATAAGTTTAAAAAAGAGCAGCAAAAAAGGCATAAATAGCTTAAAATCTAAGTTCTAAAAAAACCTCCAGTTTTTATTTATATTTTATTATCTATCAAATTATTATAAACTAAAAATATTTTTTACGTGACAAACAACTTCAGTGCTTCGTCCATGACCTCCTGAAGGTAAAGGGCCCAAAGAGCCAATCAGCAGCTCTGAAACAGGAAATATGACTCATGGAGAAGTTCACAACAGTAGGGCAGGGATAGCTCAGTAGGTAGAGTGGTGGCCCCATGATCGGAAGGTCGGGGGTTCGATTCCCCTGAACAGCTAACCTGAGGTACCCCTGAGCAAGGTACCTACACACTGCTCCCCGGGCGCCCAGTGGCGGCCCACTGCTTCAGTGAGTGAATGGGTTAAATGCAGAGAGGGATTTGCCTGATAACACTGGTCATGCATGTTTCCTTCATGCTCTGTGGTAAAAGTGCATCAGTCTGCAGCTCTGTGGCCGCCCTTCTTCTTTTTCTCAGAAACATCCTGATTCCTTTGTGCTCACTGTTTCACAGCAGAGGTGTTAAAATAAAATAAAAACTGTGAAAAGTTGCTGCTATTTATATAAAGACCCCATTTAATGCTTTTAAAAAGTATAAAAGAACAGAATGAAATGTCTCCATCGCTGTAGTGTAATAATATCACAGCACTGTTGCAGTAATTTTAATGTGTTTATTGTACAGAGACTGATTCAGCTGTGATCTACTCAGCAGTGAGAACTGAAGACGTCCGTTATGGACAAACAACCATCAGAACAAGGAGGCCCAGGTACAGCTGCTCTTTATCTTTGACTGTGGACAGAGATGAGCTCGCTGCTCACCCTGTTTACAGCCATCATGCTAAGCTAAGCTAACCAAACCACATTGTGACTCAAGCCCAGAGCTCAGACTTCAACGACATCAAACTCTCATCTTTCTGTCAAAAAACAAAACAAAAAGATTCCCTGTAAATTTGACCTTTTCCTTAAACTTTCCTTAAACTGTCCATTAAACTGCACTTCGGTTAACTTCAGTTTTTTTTTATAATTTAAAATTTCATATCAGGTTTAAGTTTCAAGTTTTATTGTCATGTACAGATAAAAAGTGTAGTCACATTTACCCATTATGAAATTCTTTGGCTCGTGCTCCTAATAAATGTGTTTATTTATTAGATCTACTGATACAGCCAAAACATATAGTTACAGCATGAGGAGATTCTGGACTCAAATGCAGGCACAGCAGCAGATGAATAACAAATGGAGAGCCTTTATTTTGAAGGCTTAACAAAACATAAATAGAAGGCAAGGAACAGGAAGGAACTAACAAAACATAGACTGGGAAAGCTAAACTAAGGAACATGAGGAATATGTAAAACAATTCAAATTCAAATTCAGATTTTATTTGTCAAATCTTAAACCTTAAAGGGTTCAGCAGCATTTACATCCTGGATGGAAGCATGTGCTCCCAATCACAAGCTGAGAGGTTCACCAAATTCAAATCAAATCCAGATTTTATTTGTCACATACACAGTCATACACAGTACGATATGCAGTGAAATGCTTACACGACTGCTCGTGACCTAAAGAAAAGAAAAGGCTATGAATAAGATAGGAAATAAATACGAAAATTAAAAAGGGTCAATTTAACTGGGAAGGAATAAAATTAAATATAAAAAGTTAAAAAAAAAGTTAAGTTAAAAATGAAATGACTGTACAACAAAATACACAATATAGAAATATATAAGAATGTATGAAGAAATATAAATATATATGTACAATAACAGCAGCTGTACAGTATTAAGTGGAAATGAAGAAATATAATGTCCAGTGTTGTGGGGTCATTACACACAGGCTAGAAGTGCAAGTCACTCTTTACTGACACATTAATACGTTTAATGCTGGATGGTTGAAGTTTTTGTACAATGGTTTAACCACAAGCATAATTTCCACTTCTGGATAAAGATCACTCGATCTTCATGCTTCTTAACAAATTAAGAGTGTAATGTCTTTATTAAGTTGTTATTTGTTAATGCATACATAGTAATGTGCTCGGTGACATAAAGGTCCCCTTTCCAGAGTTTGTGTGCTGCGTAGTTTTTCTCTTTGTTTTTGTTTTGCTATCTTCTATTCACAACCCAGTGTTTAAAATGTTTAAAATGTTAATAATCTTAGGGCCAACCCTCCTGCTTGTTATGAATCGCCCAGATTTTTTCTAAATTTTGTGATTCAAAAGTGGCCTTAATACTTTATACAGGCTAAATATTTCCAGAATAATGTTTCTCAATGTAAAACTGTAAAGAATCTTTACACAGGATACAACATTTTCTAAACAGCCACCTTAGAACCTGTTGAGCCGCTCCTCAAGCTGCTCTTCATTGCTTTGGCAACCAGATGCCACCAAAGAGGATTGTGTTTAAAAGGTTTGTTTGGCCATCACGCAAAAAACCCCACCCTCATAACTACAACTCACTTAACCCTAGAACACTATCACTGGGTGATTTACACCCGAGCAAATACATTTACATCCTCTCTCCTGCAGCTGTTTGCGTGTCGAGGAGCCTGTGCCTGGACCACAGACCAGCTTTCCAGAGTCATTATTTTGTTTTAGGAGGGGTTTTTTTTTCATTTTGTTAGACATGGCACAGTTGAAAGTAAAAGAAGACCACTCTAATTTGTCATGTGTTGTCATATTTTGATATATTTGATTACTTTTTATTGGTTATATTATATCAGGTAAAAATCACCCGGCATTAGTGATTGTGTTACTATTTATAGAGATAGTGCTCTAGGGTTAAATACAAAGCAAAGCTGGGCTGGAGCCATAAATCTTGAATTTGAATATTTGAATTCCTAGAAAAACCAAAAACCAAAACAGGAGCAGCAGTTATTGCTAACTTTTAAGTTAAGTCATCTTGCTTTTGGGGATTTTTCTGTCTGTGTGCGTCTCTGTAATGCTTCTTTGAGAGCCTGTGGAAGCTGGGGGCTGGAGCATAGCCGCCATCAACAAGCTAGGTCAGCCATGAACCTTTGCATATTTTGAATGTGATTTGGCTAATTTGAATGACTGAGTGCCTTGTGGATAAGTTACTAAGCAAATTTAGTCCATCCATCTTCCTCTGCTTATCCAGGGACTGTCACTAACCAAATTTTTAAGCAGGAGAAAAAATAGCACTTGTAAGGACATGAAATGCTTTATTGACAAAAACAAGAAACGCTGCCCCTGTAATCTTTTATTTACAATGTTGTATTTGGTTAAAAGGTTCTGATGGTTCAAATATTTTATTTTCTTTAGTTGTTGCAAAATAATGTGTGTGCCAGTCTCCAATGAGACATTTACAAGTGTGTAACAATATACTATGTCCATATATTTGCAGGTAAAGAGATACAAACAGTAAATAGTTTGACCTTGGTCTAAAGATAAGTCCACACGCTTGCAGGGAATGTGTGAAAGTTGGCTGTTAATTCCCATTATGTGTGGTTACTGTATATTACTGGTAGTGATGTAGATTAGCCATGATGCTACCGATTAGCAGCTGGAGCTAATTTGCCGTTCGTGTGGAAACCTCGTGGCGCTGTGGTGGATCTCCACCTGTACTGGGCTGTAATCACAGTGGATTCAGACCTGGGAATCACATCTTCTGTTTATGTTTATTTCATCTATGCTATTGTAAGAAGTGTCGGTGTTTCGAGTTTGAAACAAGCCAGGCCACTCACCATAATGCAGTGCGCCTAAGAAACTGTGTACAAGTGTATTAAAGTGTTTTTATATATTGCAGAAGATACAGTAAAGGCAGACTCACAAAGCTGCCTAATTCTTTTTAATCAAAGTGTGTAACATATGACATTTTAAAGAATTCTTCATGTGGACATTATCCACTTTATTTGTGTAACACAAAGTCACTCATAATGTGACCTCTGTGTTAAATGTAGCAGTGTAGGTTTCATCTGTTGCTTGCAAAGATAAACAACAAACTGGGCAAAGATGTAAGGCTTCACGGGGTCCATAGCGCAGTGCTTTGGGTCCATCCATCCATCCATCCATTCGCTTCCGCTTCTCCTTTTCAGGGTCGCGGGGGGCGCTGGAGCCTATCCCAGCTGTCATAGGGCAAGAGGCGGGGTACACCCTGGACAGGTCGCCAGTCTGTCGCAGGGCTAACACACAGGGACAGACAACCATTCACACTCACATTCACACCTAGTGGCAATTTGGATTATCCAATTAACCTATCCCCACAAGCTGCATGTCTTTGGACGGTGGGAGGAAGCCGGAGTACCCGGAGAGAACCCACGCAAACACGGGGAGAACATGCAAACTCCACACAGAAAGACCCCGGCCTGATGGTGGAATTGAACTCAGGACCTTCTTGCTGTGCGGCAACAGTGCTAACCACCGTGCCACCGTGCTGCCTACTGCTTTGGGTCTAGATACTTAAATACTAATTAGAAATCTCCACAATTAAAGAAGAATAACAGCCGTGTCGCATTATTCTTTTAATCCTGATCTTGCTGAGCGACTGTGTTAAAACTTCTTTAAAGAACTGAATTGTTGTCTTATTGTTGTGCAACTGGAACCAGATGATGTTTGAAGATTTGTAATTATCTCGCTGATCTTTTCCAGAATTGAATGATTGTACAACATTTATATCTTTAGATTCTTAAAAGAACAAGACTTGGGTGCACAGGTATACATTTATTTGAGATTTTCTCTAATCCACAAGGCACAACAATTCTTCAGGCTTAAATATCTACATAGACTCACTGAAATCTTTTAAGAAGTGGTGCTAAAGCTTCTACAGAGCCAAGATCAGCTAAAACAGTTGTGTGTCAGTACAGGTTAATCTGATGTGTCACCAAGACTGAAGCTGTCACATTCAAATGAACATTGACTCTACATCTACATCATCAGTGTGCATGTCATTCATAGAAGCTGCTGGGAGAGTTCAAGTAACACAATAATGAGTATACACACTTTGTACGTCAAAATGTTTTAGAAATGTTAAAGAAAAGAGTATAAATGTATAAAGAACTTAAAGAAATTAAAGGAGCAAATTTTAAAATATTTGAGGAAGGATAAAAAGTAAAGACTGTTATTCATGAAACTATATTTTCATCCAACTCTTGGTAAATAAGTGGTTTAAAGAAAAGTGGACTGTGATCTTTTTCCCGTCAGCTAAGAGAAAAAGACCGAAGAGATCAGCGGGGCCACAAACAGCAGGAGGTGGGCTGTTGTACTGCTGGCTCTGTTGCAGAGGTCACCCTGGCAGCAGCTGATTTCGCCTCCAATGACTGTTGAGAGCTGTTGAGTTGCTGAATTTGAACAAATCGTCTTGGAGGCACAGCCCTTTACTTTAGTAGTTGTCCCTCCTGCTTTCACTGAGAAAACAAAAATTATTCTACTACAAGTTTGAAAAAAGAATCACTGAATGTTCCTCTAAGCAGAACAGAAGAAACATGCAGAAACGTAATGCTGTAGGCCCATTACCTGCTGCTGAGATGCAGTAGTCCTCATTTCCATTGCAGCTGAGAGTTTTGGTGCAGTCCTTTCCATCACACTGGAAGCACTTTTTCCCATTTGGAGAGGAGATGCTCCAATCTGTAAAGCACAAAAATATATGTCATATTTCTTTCATTGATTATTTCATCAAGTGCCAAAAAACTTCAGATACGCAAATACTGGATTCTTTCTCATCAAGTGAACTTGGTGAGTGACAAAGTAAATTGTCTTAAACCTCATTTTGTAACTTTCTTCACATAATTAATAAAATCTAGTTATTTATCACAACAGGAAATACTATTCCACAATAGCAAGAAACATGGTGTGAATTACCAGGGACATCTTGAGAGTTGCAAAGATCAGAGGTGCAACACATGGTGTTAATTACAGCTTGGGAAAATCCAAGGTTGACTGAGCCACTGATCAGGTGTAAAACAGGTTCTCCACATACGTTTATTTTCCAAAACACCTGAAACCAAAGAGGAACCACTGTTAACTCAGTAAGGTCAAAAAAGAATAGAAGAAGAACTATAAAATAAAATCTTACCCATTTTTGTATTAATTCTGCCTGAACCACAGGACGAAGGACAATCTCTTGTCTCAGTGCAGCCTCCAGATGTTCCAGGTATGCAATCATAGCATTTCAATGGGCAGGCTGATAAACCACAAAATATTTTATAAAAAGAGAGTTAAATCATGTTCTCTTGCATTAACTGTGTGGATAAATTATGAAACACTGACTAAAATAGATTCAAACACAGAACAAAAAAAATCCTTTACAGGAAGTAGACACATTGCTGGGTTGTACATGTTGTAAAAGCAATTTTAAAAAGTTTCATTGAATATTAGAGTGCACACTTCCTTTAAAAGTACAGATAACTGAACAAAAACTTGCCTTTAGGGAGCAGCACGATCCCAAGGATCAGCACAAGGATCTGCATCGTGAGATGATCAGACAGAAGTGAATTTTAGTTTAGTTTCTCTTCAGGTTATAAGTAATTCTTATTGGGGGGAGTGGTCTCCTCTCTTTGACCACTCCTTAACTCTTCCTTTGACAGTGAAGGAGCCTGACTATCAAAAATGTTTACTTGCACAGCAAATATTAGCCTTTCTTCAATTTGTAAATTAACAATCATACTGGCAAACACGTTATTTGAAAAGATCTTTGAACTTTTAGATGCTTCTGAGATCCTGTGAAAGCTCGTAAATAATCAGTTTCTAGTTCAAAGAAGAGGCTAGTCCAACATTAACACCTTGAATAATTTGAAAATGATTTGGTTCAATCGGTGACTAGCTTTGGGAAAAGCCACTAATGAAATGCAATCAGTTAAAATCCAGGTACAAAACTCTTGTGCAAAAATACTGTACAAATATTACTAGTTTACTAGTGGACTAGTTGCATCAAAGGTCGCACTTCCTGCTGTCGCTGCTGTATAAAAGTAAATGGGAGGAGAGAGACCCCACCCTCTGCACTGAAAATGTTGCACTTGTTCCTCAGTGTTACATTAGCCCTCATTAGGGCTCAAAAGCCACAAAATAAACATGCAAACTAACACTGGAATTTGACAGGAAAGACGGTGCAACACACGGGGATTAGCGATGGTTTATGTGGGAGCTCAGTGTTTAAAGACGTTCATGATGTCTTTGTAAGCAAACCTATTTAAAAGGTAAACATGAAAGAGCATCTTTCTACATTCATGTTGGTTGTCCTGTTTTTTTTAATTCATGGATTTTTAATGGTAGCAAATGAATAAAATGGCCTAATCAGTTATTTTAAATGTCAATAGAAGTTTATAATGTTTACCAGTTTTTCTCAGTGAGAATAGTGTGTGACAGCTGCCAGCGGCATGGTCAGTATTCGGCTGGAGCTTTGAAACCGTGGTGGAGGATGCAGGGTGTCCTCTATAGCCCGGGAGCAGAGAGAACAGTGGGTATGCTCCTGACCCAACATGCAAAGATAATTTACTTCTCACACAACACACGAGAACCAACTTTAGTTTTACCTCATGAGAAAAAGCATTTCTGTCACCTGCTGTGGTCAAATTATCCTCACCAGCATACTGACCTTGGTTGTCAGAGAGTCCTGCCCCAGGACTGGAAAAATATTGCAGTCCAGCATGGATAATGTTTCTGAGAAAAAAACATGTTATAGAATAAGAAAAGGTGTGGCCTGCACCTCAGACGTGCTGCTTTGTTTACAGCAGTGGTCTTCAAACTTGTCACAATAAGTACCACCTTATAAAATATATGGCTCTTAAAGTATCACCTTGTGACTGACATTATAGTAGTATTTAACACCATATACAGTTTACATGAGAAGTTTTTATTTCTTATACGAATGATATTTAATTTAACTGTCATAAACAGGATGTGACAAGTGATAATAATAACAACTGTACTGCATTAAAACATTCACAGCAGGTTGGATATCCAGTCATTAAGTGATGAACCCGTCGTCCAGGTCCAAACTACTCTGTGTTTATTAAGGCTGTTGTGTTTTTAACATGTTTAAATTCTTTGTATCTCTTTGCTCTTTTTAATCTGAACAGGCCCCTAAAACGAGGCAGTGATCACTGTCGGCCTCTCTTGGTCTTTGTTTCCATCGTTCGTTTTAAAGCTCAGTTTTTAAAACCTTATGATGTAACTACAGCCAACACATACAGCAGTAAATTAAAGACTAGACTCGTCGTATTGTGGCTGGATTATCTCAGTTGTTCTCGTGACTGAAGTTTGGTCCATTTACAGCACCTGCCGTGTGATTGCATTTGTCCCTGACCATCGGGAACCCTCACGTTAACTTGCAAAGGAAGATGTTTGCAGGGGGTGAGTGCAGGTCTGTGTCAGTGTACATGCGTGTGTGTGTGTGTGTGTGTGTGTGTGTGTGTGTGTGTGTGTGTGTGTGTGTGTGTGTGTGTGTGTGTGTGTGTGTTCTGTGCACAATCAAGAGACAGTGTCCCTTCACCCAGTTAAGCAAAAGTCAACAATCTTTGATCAACGCAGCCTTGAATGAGGGGAAAGAGAGTCACAACAAACAGGCCTGACAGTGTGAAGCCTCCACCTACATCACTGAACTGCTCCACCCTGTTTGACTTCTGCACTCTTCACTCTGTGACCTTCTTTAAACAGCTTGGTTCATGTGTTGCTTTCATCAACACTGTGTTTGTATGTCTGTAAATAAGAGTTTTTGGTTGTCGTTGTTTTTTAAAGAAAGAAACGATGATAATGAGTGAATTCCTTCTGTGAATGAATGAAACATGAGCAGTATGCAAGTTTTAAAAGATTTACATGTAAATGCTCTTTACTTCTGTGCTGTAAACAAACAGTAAATGGATCTGATGAAATTATGAACGTGTATCTGCTGTGTGGACAGACTGATCCCAGGAGCATTAAAGCTGCTCTTGAGTTTTGTCTCCTGAATCCTGCATTCAGGCTCCGTCTCCTACCTGCCAACCAATCTTTGACAAAAACTTGACTGGATTAGTGAGAACCAGAGAGTCACTGGCTGCAACACATCAGGTGTTCAGCAGCTTCCTGTAAACCACATGACTGTAATCAGAGTACAGGAGAGTGACTGAGTTCACTTCCTCTTTGTGATGGAGGTGATTTTCTTCTTTATATTGTGTCAGATAAAGTCTGACAGCTTTTCTTGAATTCATTTCATATGATGTGTTTTCACAGATGAAACCAGACAACAGTAAATCAGATGTTTACACTACCTTCACATGACCTTCATCTGTAACCACTAATCACTTCCTGTTATTCCCAAAGGATCTCTGAAACTCTCAGATACTTTGAATCCATCTCCCAGTTTTCAGGTCAAAGCAGCTTTGAGCAGCAATCAGAAGGATTTCTCTGCTCTTGGCTCTTGAGAGGCTGTCACACTTTCTCCTTCTCCCTTATCTTTTCTGCTTGGCTTCTCTTTGTATAGTCTCGCTTGTTCTCTAACCCTAAGAGAGTCTCCTAGACGTGTTCTCTAAAAACCTGAAGAAGAATTATAGATTTGATCAACTGGTCCCTTAATGAAACTGACACCCTCCTGTTCTTGGGAGATCCAGTCCTTGTCCTGCAGAGACGTTTGCTGCCGGATACTCGTCGGTCGCATCGCGTGTCTGGCAACAATCTCGATGGAGGACATTGAATGACACCTACCAATTCAGAACCATGATGACAAAGTTCTGGCTGATTGGAGCTGGCTTATTGAAGAACAAGAAGCGGCTACAGCTGTTCAAAATCCCACAAGGCTGGCCAACATGATAGACGATGGGCAGGACTGTGAGCACTCAGACAGTGTTTATTGAACACAATATAGATAAGATATTGGAGAAGAACAATGGGAATTGAGAGACCTGGTGACCAGTGACAGACATTAGACCAACTGTAAAATTGGAAGCAGTTTGTTCGCACTGACCAGAACAACTACTGACGTTGTTAATGAGAGAGAGTGTAAGGTCATTGTCAGCACACGGCTCTGTTATTTAACTCCTTATCAGTTCTCCTAGTGACCTTTCCTTGACCTCAGTGGAGTTTTCACTGAGGTCAAGCTTGAGCATTAAGGTGTGTGAAAATTTCATAAAATTGACGAAATTTCCTTCACCTCATTGGTGTTTTCGGACTTTCGGACTGTTTATTAAAAAAGGTTGATGGTTTGATTACAGCTGTTCAAACTGTTCAAACATTTACAAACTTCAGTTTGTGTTTTCTTTGTTTAATATTTTAATGTGTTTGATCTGAAACATTTAAGTGTGACAAACATACAGAAACCAGGAAGGAAACAAACTCTGTTTCACTCTGTGTTTGTTTCCATCTTGTGTTCTTATATGTTGTTTGTTTGAAACTTGTGATCAGTATTTTAAAGTTTTTAAACTGAACTCAAACACAAACTACAAACTGTTCAGACATTGAAATGAATTGTTCCTCTGAGTATCTGAACCTGCTGTTGTGTTGCTTTTGTGTGCTGCTGTCACTGATGGCTGCTGCTGTGACAACAGACACACAAACAGTTTGATGTCATCAGAAATCCCTCTGCACACACTGAGAGAAAAGCTGCTTTACTTTCACACTCCAACACTGTTGTCATGTCCTGCAGCCTGAGTGTGTAACAGCACTGCCCCCGTGAGGTCAAACTGGAGCATTGCACATGATAATTCTCATCCAGCAACCTTCTTAAACCTCCACACACATCTGACCCTGATTCAGTGGAGTCTTTAGAAATTTCAGTGTTTCTAAAGTCTATTTCCTTTTTTATGATAATTTTAATTGCTATTATTTGTTTTTGTTATTTTATGTGTCATAATCTTTTATTTTGTAGTTGTTTCAAAATGTTTTATTCTTTGTATCTGTACTTTATGAACTTTATGATTATTGTGGACTTCAGGAAGCACACAGCTCCACTCCCCCCCATCATCCTGACTGACACCCCCATCACCTCTGTGGACTCATTCCGCTTCCTGGGTACCACCATCACCCAGGACCTGAAGTGGGAGCCCACCATCACCTCCGTCATCAAGAAAGCCCAGCAGAGGATGTACTTCCTGAGGCAGCTGAAGAAATTCAACCTGCCAACACGGACGATGATGCAGTTCTACACTGCAATCATCGAGTCCATCCTCACCTCCTCCATCACCGTGTGGTACGCTGGAGCCACTATCAGGGACAAACAGAGACT
Source organism: Simochromis diagramma (assembly GCF_900408965.1). NCBI lineage: Eukaryota > Metazoa > Chordata > Actinopteri > Cichliformes > Cichlidae > Simochromis > Simochromis diagramma. Next base: position 462,674 of record NW_024387541.1, read on the forward strand.
GCAGCGTGTTGTGCGCTCTGCTGAGAAGGTGATTGGCTGCAGACTCCCATCTCTGCAGGACCTGTACACCTCCAGGACACTGCGGCGTGCAGCTCGGATCTCAGCTGACCCTTCTCACCCTGGACACAGTCTGTTTGACCTGCTCCCCTCAGGCAGGAGGCTCCGGTCCATTCACACCAGAACCTCTCGCCATAAGAACAGTTTCTTCCCCTCTGCTGTTGGACACATGAACAATAACCACATGACTGTCCCCACCACTAACACATGACCCTACGCTGTGTCACTGCATCATTCCATGTTTGGCACTGATCACCACCTGCACTCATGTATATATCTACCTACTTAGCACTTTTAATTCTTATTTTTATATTTTTATGACAGTATGTTGCACTGAAGCACCGCAGCAATTTCCTAATGTTGTAAACCTGCTCAACATCTGGCAATAAACCCTTTCTGATTTCTGATTTCTAATGAGGGATCAAAAATGCTGTAAAAATGAATAAAAAGCTCAAACTTAGACTTAAACTCCTGTACGTACTCAGGTCTGTAAAGCCCAGCAATGACACCTGGTGGCAGAGAGGTTAACTGCAGTCACGTGACCGTCCTCTTTTTGCTGTGCAGTATGGTGTTATTTTTGTACCACTATTCTGAGGGCACATGAAACATTTGAGCGCACGTAAAAAAAATAAAAAAAATAAATACGTGTTGCATTTTGAGGAGAGATTTATTTTCAGCAAAGAAAATTCATTGCTGCGTGCAAAAAATGTATTTCAGTGTTTGCTATTATCCATATAAACACAATAACAGCCCATATGGCTCAGGTTTTGCATTTGCTCGTGCTCAGATATCTGCGGACCTGCTCGCTATGTGTTGCTCGCACTCTCAGCAGCTGTGTCCCAAAACGTGGGCTGCATCCACCGGAGGCTGCATTTGAAGGCTGAGAGGAAATTACAGTGAGAACATGTGGAGGCTGTTAGGTGGATAACATAGTGAGTTCAGTGCATTGATGTGACACTGTCCTGAAGGATTGTTATTCTTTATGGTTAAAGAAATTGCACTAATTTATTCATATTTATTATAAATAATCCTAATTATACATCTTGCTTCCATGTTTATATTCTGTGTCACTAAAAATACATTTTATTTTAATTTTATACTTTGATTAATGACCTGCAGAATCTCCTGATCATACTAAGTGATTCATAATTGTCACTTTATGCTTTCTCCATCTCTAAAGTGATGACATCCTTGCATTACATACTTTAGGTTCATTTTCTGCAGGCAGGTTTCAGAACTTTGTGTGTGTTTCAGGTCCTGCACTCTCTAAGACTGAATGAACCAGCATTGCAGCCATGGGTCACTGTGAGCATCACAGGGAAGGTTGAAGCCGCCCACTGCACCTGTATGGCCGGAGTCGCAGAGACCTGCACCCATGTCTCTGCTCTTCTGTTTAATGTAGAAGCAACAGTGTTGATCCGTGGCACAAGGACTGTTACAGATGAACCTGCATACTGGGTTTTGCTGGGTAATATGACCAAGATACAGCCAGAGGTTGGCCATAAGATAGACTTCTCCTCTTCAGCTGCCCAAAAAAAGTCTCTTGATCAAAACATACACAGACCATCTGTAGTGACAGGTAAAAGGAGCCTCAAAACAGAAAAATCCCACCTGCTACTGTGGAGGAGTTGTCACTGCTATAATGTTTTATCTAAGGGTCTAGATGTATGCCTGTAGTGCACTGCTGTGTAAATAATTTGCATTTACTGAATATGTACAGACTGAGTCCCACTGTTCAGAAGTTGAATAAAGAAACAAACTAATTTTTGCCTCTTTTTTAAATTAAAACCACCATATAGAACATCACATCAGTTACAATGTAGAATCAATGTCATTTATAGTTTACAAATGACAAAATGTTTACACAAAATCATGAGTGTTTACATGATATCACCCACTACTAACATTACTTTATTTACTGTATCTTTTGAAAAAAATACAGCAATTTTAACAGCACAAGACTTAAGAACATTTATCAGGAGCAGGTTTCATTCTTCCCTGGTTTTATTATCACACTGTTCAACAAACGCAGCAAACCTTCACCATCTTATCCAGGAGGGTCACCTCTTCACCCTCACATGGAAGAAGTAATCTGATTGGCATGGTGGTTTGTTTGAAGCAGGTCCCTTGTGTAGCGCTAGAACTCAGTCACGATGTTTCATCCATTTCATCGGCTGGTTTGCTGCAATAATGTCAAATAATTAGCAACTCTATAAATAGAAGGTAGTTCTGCAAAATCACTCAGTATGTTTGTTCTAATTTGCTATGAGCTCAGAGCGCATAGAAAATAAAACTAATAGGCTATAAAGATATGAACACATTTATAACTTACCGGAATGAAAATGTCTGAATTTCTATCGGCCATTTGCTGGGAGTAAGGGCGCCCTCCGTTTGCGAGGTGCGCCTGCTGCTTGCAGCACAGGGAGGAGAGGGCGGGGCGGCGGGGGATTCTCTGGCTGGAGCTGCATCTAATAACCAACTAACTAATAACTAACAATATTAGAAAGGAAACAAAAGTGACGTAAAAGGCTTCCTACTCCTACAGCTACAAAAATGTATAATTAATTACAATAATAATAATTTCTACAAAAAACTAATTTAGCTCTTCTAGATGCAGAAACTTCATCACACAAGTAAGCACAGACTGATTGGAAATGGGGCATAGGTAGGGACAACCAGTCTTGTAGTCGTCCCCATTCAATCTCCAACCGATGATCACCTTCCAGCTGGAACTTACATAACCATAAAGGAAAGGAAAGGAAAAACGCAATGCATCATGGGAATCCCCCGGCAGCCTACGTCTACTGCAGCATAACTAAGGGAGGATTCAGGGTCACCTGGTCCAGCCCTAACTATATGCTTTAGCAAAAAGGAAAGTTTGAAGCCTAATCTTAAAAGTAGAGATAGTGTCTGTCTCCCGAATCCAAACTGGAAGCTGGTTCCACAGAAGAGGGGCCTGAAAACTGAAGGCTCTGCCTCCCATTCTACTTTTAAATACTCTAGGAACAACAAGTAGGCCTGCAGAGCGAGAGCGAAGTGCTCTAATAGGGTGATATGGTACTACAAGCTCATTAAGATAAGATGGGGCCTGATTATTTAAGACCTTGTATGTGAGGAGCAGGATTTGAATTCTGGATTTAACAGGAAGCCAATGAAGGGAAGCCAAAACAGGAGAAATATGCTCTCTCTTTCTAGTCCCTGTCAGGACTCTTGCTGCAGCATTTCGGATTATGCATGTTATTTTTAAAAAGTGAACATCTACAGCTGCAGTGTTTAAAAAAATGTGGTTGCACCTAATTTTTGTGTTGATACACCTAAGAAAAAAAGTTAGGAGCTGAAACTTAAATGTTTCAGATCTGTTGCGTCTTCAAAAACCAAAATGAAATCACTGACACAGGAACACACAGGAATATTGTTGCTACTTGTTTTACTGAACCTTCTTTTTAGTGTCCATTCACTGCCTCCTACAGGACACTCTCTTCTTCCACCTTTGTACAGGACATTCACGTAACGCAGCACCGATACTGCCTCACCTGGCATTACCAGTATAGCAACACACTATTATCACACTCATTCTGTGTGTTCTTCAGATTAATAACATGAACTTCAGATGTCTGTACTTGTAATTAATAACCTCTATGCATACGCAAACAAATATATTTATATAAACAAATAATTCTTTACGGTACCACAAGATCAAACAGATTTAAATATCAAACAACGGAAACACAAAATCCAGTTTCTAAATGGAGGTGTTTGTAACTAAGGGGAACAAATCCAATTCGAGGCTTTCAGTTTCATTTCACAGGAACAGCTTTGCCTCTGTTTTACCTGCAGGTTCACACATGGAGAGAAATTTGCCTCGCATAGAAATCTGTGTATGCTTTGGAACTCGGTCTCTGTGTGTCTTTATAAGAGAACTCACTTGTCAAAACACAACCTAGATCCAAGTCCAAGAAACAGAACAGTGGGACCAGACCCAGAGACGCTAACAGGATCATGAGCTCTTCACATGTTTAGTTTGTAGAACATAAAGTGTGTAAAGTCACCAAAGTGTAAAACAGAATAAAACATTAAGGCTGAACTTAACTCATTTCAACTGGAGGAAATTTACTCAGTCACACTTCCTCCCATGAACACAAAGGTCCACTGTTTCTGAGTACACCACCTCTGACATCACAGATTCCTCTCTTATTGTTTCTGTTTTGTTTCTTTGATAAGCTTCATCTGAAGTTTCAATCAGCTGATGTTACATAAACAAACTGATTTAAAAACAGACAGGATTTTAGTTTCACTTTGACATAACTTCCTGTTTTCATGCACAATCAGAGAAAAGAACATTCCTTGAGTTTGGGAGAACATCTTAATATTTATATATAGTATTTATACTATGAAGAGTATTTAAAGGTTTTTTTAACATTGGAGTGAAACTGTGACTCCAGCCACCCATGAAACACCAACCATGTGAGACTCAAAGCTGCCATTACTGATCCAATCACATGTGCTGAGGTTGTGACTGTGGACAAACACAGCCTCTCATAAACTCTTTGATCATGTGTTTCACAAAAGGAACAGAACACAAAAACACAGACTCACCACTGAACATCCCCACCAGTGACTGCGTCCACAATACACTGCATGCTGCTCACTTCCACTAACGATGAATGTACTGCATCATTAGAGCCCTTCATGTTTCAACAAAGTGGCCACGCATGCACATACAACAGTGAGATCACAAGCAGACAAGAAAGAAAAGAAACATGCACACAAAATTATTCTTGAAAAAAAGAAAAACAGTTGGGTGTTTTTGTTATTGTTAAAAGCTGTCAGACTTTATCTGACACAATATACAGAAGCAAATCACCTAAATCACAAAGAGGAAATTTAGTCAGTTACTCTGATTACAGTCATGCATGTTTTCTCTGTGTGTGTTTGTGCTGCTTCTTTGTCCAAACAAACTCACTGGTTCTACATAAAGAACAAAGATTTGCTCTCTGTGGCTGCAACACAACTTAAAGACCTTTTTTTTTACTGTCTGTTTTGTTTTTGTCTCTCTGTGTATGGACAGATCAAATCAATTTCCCATATTGTTACAATAAAGTTACCATTAACTCAACTCACTGAGACACACTGGCAAATCAATCAATAAATCAAAGGTGGACAAAGTTCTGCAGAACAGCTGCACAGGAGCTCATGACCTTTGACTTTATTCATTAAGATCAAGTTCATCTCAATTCTCAGAGTGGAGGGTTGTCTCTACATTTCCCTGTTTCCTTGGAAAAGTTCATTTCCTGTGAAACCTGCTTTACCTGTTAAATGTCACGTCAAAGTGAAGCAAGAGTCAGTTGTTGAGCTGTCTGGCACAGAGTTCAACAACAGATTGACTTCTTACAAATTGCTTTGTAAAAGCAGTAGGTTCCTTTTGACCTACAGAGAAAGCAGATGGATTACACCAATCTCACACTTTTATCTTCATATGGATGTTTGTTCATCCTGATGATCAGAAGAGTGTTTGAGGATTTAACAGAGCTCTTAAGAACAACAGTAAGTGTTTGCTGTCTTTTTCTAAAATCATCTTCAGTCAAACTTTTTAGGTAAAAAGTTTCAGTTGTCATGGTTACAGTTCAGTTAGCTTCCTCCCACAAAAATGTTTGAACAGAAAAACTGTTTCAAAAACGATTGAGACAAATTTTTAAATGTTATTCAATTTCTACTGGATGTTAACCCTGTAAACCCTGAAACATGACATTTCTAGAAAATTCACATTTTGTTGGTCCAACATATCAAACGTCGAACCAACACGACTTCTTCTTCTTCTGTATCAGGTGTTGAATCTGAGATTGAAGAGTTGAGTTTGAACACACAGCTGAACAACAGGTCACGTGGAACAATATTCCATGTGACCTGTAGGTCGTGGCTTAATGAGTCGGACATTTTGAGATCGAGCAAATTGTTGAAGAACAAATTTTGATCTTTATTTAAACCTTAAATTTAATCTGATGTGTTCAGGTTTAAACTCAGGTTCAGTTATTGAGTGAAAACACCAACAGACTCAGACATTTAGGACAAACTAAGAGTCAGATCAGCAGAAACTGAGAACACGGACATGTCTGCTTTAACTGCATCACTCTGCTCCACGCTGATGTTTGTCCTGTTCGTCTCTGCAGGTGAGATTTACCTGATAGAAACTAAACTGAGTTTATTTCTGAGATAAAGAGTCTCAGTCTGGTTTACATGCTGATTATATTTCTCTAAGAAGTAGTTTATTACTCATTCAGTGTTGCGATCGACACAAAGCTGGGCGGAGTCTGTGTGTTGGTGCAGTTTGCAGCACAGACACAAAGAAGTGTAATGTGTGTGTCAGTGTGATGTGTTGTAGTGTCAGGAGTCAGGATGCAGCTACAAAGCTTTTTGTTCAGTGTATACAAACAGCTGTAGCTCCATAAAGGCAGCATGCAGAGACTCACAGTGTCTTATAATGAGAGGCTGCTTTCTCTCACACATGTTGTTCACTTATTATCAGCACATGTTGTTGTTTGTGGAACAGAGTTATTGTAGTTTTTTCTCATTAGTTTGAGTTTTTATTCCATTTGGACTTTTTGTGTTTAGTTCAGTTTAGTTTCCAGATGATTTTCTTCTTTTTCAGGTTTGATTATTTATTGCTTGAAGAGTTTTAATAGTTTTATTCTTTTTTCATTCTTACTGTTTGGAGGTTTGTGTCAGAGGCCAGATTCAGGAGCATCAGTACAGCTGTTACAATAAAAAGCAGTGACTCAGTCTGACAGACGTCCAGAGTCTCAATGAACTCGTCCATCAACAACATTTTATCAAACTAACAGATTCTAAAACCAAAGATTTGTTTTTCAGATGATGTTTTTCATCCGTCTCAGTCTTTGCTCATGAACTTTGTCTCCAAACGTCTCAGCCTGAGCTTCCCTCTGATGAACTCGTTCATAATCTCGTCCATTCTGCTCTCAGAGAAAATCTGAACATGTTCAGCTCGGCCTCCTGTCTTTGTGTCAGAGTCTCCAAAGCAAACATGACAGCAGCTCACTGCCATCTTCAAACCTTCCCTTTCACTCTTGCTGCTGTCCTTCTGTCACAAATCAGCCCTGATGAAGATGCTCGGGATCAGGTGAGGAGGAGGAGAAGACTCGCTGTGGTGACGCCTGAAGCAACACAAGAAGAAACACAATCAAAGATCATCATCTAACAACAGAAGACTGTCTTTTATTGTGTGTTTCTGATTGGCTGCTGTAGAAGTGAACAGTTGTACTTTGACCTTTAACCTCTCTGCTCTGTGTTGTTTCCTCTTTCAGACCAGAAAAACATCACAGCTGAGTCTGGACAGGACGTCACTCTGACATGTCGAGCTGCAAACAACAACATCATTATTTTAGAGTGGAGCAGAGCTGACCTGGAAGATAAATGTGTGCTTGTTTACCGGGATGATCACTTTGTTCCAGCCAACCAGGATCCATCTTTTAAGGACCGGGTGGATCTGCAGGACAGACAGATGAAGGATGGAGACGTGTCTTTGATTCTGAAGGATGTGACGGTTAATGATGCTGGAACATACGAGTGTCGTGTGTTCATGGAAGAAACACGCTCATGGAAGTTCATCAGCATCATCCACCTTCATGTTGTTCCTCCAGGTGAGTGAGTAGAGTTGAGTGTGTGTGTGATCAGAGGTGAAGCTGCTTCCTGGTTGTTGATGTTTGTTTCTAAAGATGTTGTTGATGAGACTTTGTAGAAAGCAGCTGGTCTGAGTGATGTGATCAGAGTGCAGTAGATAATGTCTGACAGCAGTTTGAAGAGCAAATGGATTCTGTTCTGTTCTTCACTCATCACCTACCTGACACCTCACACCTGTTTCTCACCTGCAGGTCAGACAAGAGGACAAGAGAAGGATGAAGACAAAGAGAAGGAGGATGGATCTGTTGCACTGATTGTTGGTCTGTCAGTTTTTGCTCTGCTTCTTGTTGTTGTTGCTGTTGTTGGTTTTTTGATCTACAGAAAACATAAACAACAACAGAGTGTGGAAACAAACCAGCCTCCTGTTTAAGTGCAGCAGGTTTAAAATGTCTCAGAGGGTTTTCCAGCTTTGAGTCTGCTGCTGCTGTTCAGAGTTCTGGGTGTTGTCAGTGTTTAAACTCCTGCAGAAACAGATGAACTAAGCACAGACAGCAGGCCCACAGCACTGTAGGTTTATTTCAGTTTCATCTTTAATGGCTGCTTCTGTTTTTGCTGACAGCTCATCTCAGTGGACGAGTTTCATCTTTAAAAACAGTCTTTACATTTCAGCTCTGTAGTAACTGGAACATCCAGAGGGCTGTGACTACAAATCAACTTCAACACAGTCAGGCTTTCTTTGTGTTAGCTGGCTCAACTAAACCTGAAACTGCAGTCAGAGACAGCAGGTATCACCGTGGTGATTATCACCTTTCTCTGCTTCGGGCTCTGAGCACGCTCAGATGAAAAGGAGTGTTTCATGTACCATGTGACTTTTCTTCTACGCAAAATGGTCCCTGTGAGCGCCACCCAGTCCAATCAGAGACGTTACTCATTGATAACTTCACTAATGTCTCCACTACATGAATACAGGTACATTGTAACAGTGTGATGTGCAGTTTAGCTTCACTCAGTGGCTTCAGTAAGTTACAGTTTAACAAGCTGCACATATGAAACATTTCCTCCAGCAGAGAATCGACATCACAGTGAAAACGTGGCTCTAACAGCTGATTTAAAAACAAAACTCTGAACATGAAATGCTCCTGACCAGGTGATCTTTCACCATCAGTTACCATGGTGATTTAGCCTCTTTCTGACACAGAAAGCTCTGACTTTGAGTGTGACACAGCTCACTGAGACATTTTGTTGTGCACGCCTACTTTTAACTCTTCAAACAAATGAAATCAACACTTGAACATTTTTCACTTTGATGGTTTTGTTTCCACTGACTGTAGTTACATCATTTTGAGCTCAGATTACATATTTATGAAGTTTTTCACACCTGAATCTTTCAATCATCAAGATCTGATTTCAGTTTTCTCTTTATCTTTGTGAGCTGTGCGGGTTGTTTACCCTCAGTGTCCATGAACAGTGTTACAGACCTGGGATCAGTGTTTTTGTTTATAAGATCAAATATGACCTCATTATGTGAGTGTGAGCTGTGGACCACAAAACCTCAACAACACTAATCCTCGATCAGCTGTTTCACTAAAATTACATCCAAGTATGAACTCATCCCATCGTTCATGCATCAGTTTGTAGCTGACAGATGGTTATGCACATCCCTGGTTGCCTAGGTAACCCTCTAACCTTAAATAACGCTATTGTTGTCACTCAGCAGTATGATTTGATGTAGTTGTTTCAATAGATCTCAAAGATAAGAAAAGTTCACCTCGGTACTCGCTGACTTCACATCAGTGACACTTATTGTGTTTAGAAAGTGCAGCTACTCGTGTTTGACCTTGTATGTATGTGTGTTTATGCTCTGATTGTATTTTCCTGCTGCTCACACAGCATTAGAAAAGCCTGAAAACGCAGTGTTCACAGAGTGTGTAAATGTTTGTATGAAGGACAGAGAACAAACAACAAAGGTCAGTGTGAGAGTGTCTCTGTATTTGAACAATAAACTCTTACTTTGGTTTAAATTATTTATTCTTTCATTTGTGTTGTTGGCAGAGAAGCTACATCATGTGAACTTCATCATATTGTCACATGTCATCACAGGGCGATCGTGGCTCAAGAGTTGGGAGTTCGCCTTGTAATCGGAAGGTTGCCGGTTCGAGCCCCGGCTTGGACAGTCTCGGTCGTTGTGTCCTTGGGCAAGACACTTCACCCGTTGCCTACTGGTGGTGGTCAGAGGGCCCGGTGGCGCCAGTGTCCGGCAGCCTCGCCTCTGTCAGTGCGCCCCAGGGTGGCTGTGGCTACAATGTAGCTGCCATCACCAGTGTGTGAATGTGTGTGTGAATGGGTGGATGACTGGATATGTAAAGCGCTTTGGGGTCCTTAGGGACTAGTAAAAGTGCTATATAAATACAGGCCATTTACAGATTCAAAAGATGTAATATTTGTGTGTTTGTTATTAACAATCGTGCCCCCAGACGCCAAAACAGTGCCAGCAAACTGAAACTGAAAAAAAAGATGTAAGTGTGAAAACTTTTTTTCTTGTCTTAATGTCAATATTTATTTTTCCGTTTCATTTTAAGGCGGCATCGTTTTAACCCCAACAAAACAAAACAAAAATGACAGAAAGTCCATTGAAATCTGAAAATATTCATTTTCTGTGCATGAACAAAAACTTTACTCTTTACAAGACAGGAAAACTAACAGTAGCTTTAAAATGTTTATAGTGTATCCTCATCCTCAGTATTGGAAACACGTCAAACTGCATTTCCTATCAAATCAAATCATAATGATCGTGGAAATTTCTTGATCTAAATTCTCTTCTAGATTGAGTGGCAAAAAAAAGAAGAGCTGCTGTTTGTGTTTGTGCAAGTGCAAGAAATACATATAGCACGCTCTCCATCCTTCTGCTAATGTTTAATGTACTGAAATTAATTCTAATTAATGAAATTAATGTCTAATTAAATTCAAAGAACTGAAGATAAACAGGCCACAGAAAGCACTTTGTCACCTCTGCTGTGATGTTAACTGTCGTGGTGCCTCAGACCTCGTCGTGTGATCTGACATTTACTGTTTGATTTTGTCTGTTTTCAGGCTCTAACTTTACAGGAAGGAACTGTAAAATAATCAAATTATTCATCATTGTGAAAACTTCATCATGAAGCATTTGTGATGAGCTACATTCCTCTGAACCTTCAGTTTGGTTATTTATTTATTTCCATCCTTGTTCTTAATGCTTTCACCATCACAGCACTATGAACTGTGGGTAATCCCTCAGGTCCACAGAGATGAGGACTCGTGAAAATGTGCATAAGGACTCAAAGTGTCTGCAGAGAGCCGTCGTGCACTTGATAACATGACAGCAGGACGGCCCTGAGCCCTCAGAGATCAACACAAAGCTGACTGTTTATCTGCACGTCTCAAACACGCCTCCATTCTCTACAGGGAGACGCTCAGAGAGGCTTTCACTTTCATTTCACAGGAACAGCTTTGCTTCTGTTTTACATGCAGGTGCTGCACAGAACACACCCTGTTCAACCTGTTTATGTGACTGACTGCAGCTCAGATAAGAGGCTGGATCAGCTGATTCAACTGGTCAGCAGGCTGCATCATTTTCATCTCTGCAAACACCAAACAGTCCTGTACACAGTGTGTTTAGTACTCTGAGTGCATTATTTGTCAGTAATTGTGTTAAAAGGCTCTGAGTTTAAGATGTAAACAATCTCAAAACCTGGATTTATCTCCACCATGTAAGCTGCTGACATCCACCTAGCTGCTGTTGAACCATGATTTGGACATATGGTACTCTAAGGTCAATGAAATAAGATAGGCCTGATTAAAGTTCTTCTATGTGAGGAGCAGGGTTTCAAATTGTGGATTTAACAGGAAGCCAATGAGGAGAAGCCAGAATAGGAGGAAGCTGCTCTGTCCTTCTAGTCCCTGTCAGGACTCTACTGCAGCATTTTGCATCAGCTGAAGGTTTTATGGGAGTTTTTAAGACATCCTGATAATAACCGATTACACATGATCTGATAACCGATTACACATGATTCTTTCCTCCCATGATCTGGGAGGAAAGAATTTGATTGGACAGTGAGGGTCATGTCCTCATCGAGGCTAGAGCGCACAAGAGTGGACTATTATACTGATTAGTCAAATCTCATTAGGCAATAAAACAACTATGGTCAGAAGAGAATGTATTCATTAAAAAAATGAATAGAATTTACAAATAAAATAGTTCCATTAAAAATTACGTGAACTTGTTGAGCCTTTCTGAGAAATGATCCATGTGATTGATTAATTATGGCTGCAGAGACCAAAAGGGGCCCCAAGAGTCTGGCTGCAGCCACTGGGGGGCGCCATATTGCGACTCGCTCAGACACATGAAAAATTAGAGGGAACATTGCCTGGCAGCCTACGTCTATTGCAGCATAACTAAGGGAGGATTCAGGGTCACCTGGTCCAGCCCTAACTATATGCTTTAGCAAAAAGGAAAGTTTGAAGCTTAATCTTAAAAGTAGAGATAGTGTCTGTCTCCCGAATCCAAACTGGAAGCTGGTTCCACAGAAGAGGGGCCTGAAAACTGAAGGCTCTGCCTCCCATTCTACTTTTAAATACTCTAGGAACAACAAGTAGGCCTGCAGAGCGAGAGCGAAGTGCTCTAATAGGGTGATATGGTACTACAAGGTCATTGAGATAAGATGGGGCCTGATTATTTAGGACCTTGTATGTGAGGAGCAGGATTTTGAATTCTGGATTTAACAGGAAGCCAATGAAGGGAAGCCAGTCTCAGACCAACAGAATAGACCCAGCAGAAGAAGCTACTTCCATTTAGGAGTTTTCAAGGCCTCTGAGGATTTCCTCCAGTTTTTATCCATCTATTGGTATCAAGACTGCATCTGTGAGATTTTCTGCCACAGAGGGAATTTTCCACGACTGCTACAGCTGCCAAACGCCTCGATGCTCAATCATCCAGGTAAGTAAATCTCCAAAAGTTGATTCTGTTCATCTGGACGCAGCGTTTTGTGGGAGAAACGTTTCGTCACTCATCCAGGTGACTTCTTCAGTCTGAGCTGACTGCAGGTTTCCTCAATCTTATAAACAGAACATTTGCATAATGACTGAAAGCAGCCCACTGAAGGAAGAATGGGCTGGGAGGTCAGAGATCAGTGGGCTTTGGTCAGTGGTTGTTGATCATGAACTGACAGATCTGTATCCTGTGTGTGCACCCACTGTGGGCCTTTCCTGTGCTTAGTGTCAGCCTGAGCTCCATGCAGGCCTCAAAGGCCAAGCAATTCAAAAGCTTCACCAAAACAAGGCACCACTCAAATAGCTGGACCCAGGCTCGCCGCCCTTATGGAGGAAAACATAGAAGATGATCTCTGTGAGTTATTTTTACTGTCATATTATAAAATGTGATGTTCTAGCATCATGTTCTTCTTCTTAAGCCTTTGAAAAGCTTCCTCTGTGTCCATTAAACTGATGACTTTAGTGCTGCTGTCTACTTGTTACATTTAGTACTGTTTAATTTTCAACCTAGGAAGATCTGTAAAAAGGACTCACAATATAACATAATACTGTAAGATTACTTACAGGTAAAATACTCAGATTGTACTTAGATAAAAGTAATCACAGACTGGCCCAGCCCGACTGCCTTGAAGCTCAGGTGTCTTCACTGCCTCCTCTGATAAGAGCTGGAGACCTGAGTAGGTTCGTCACCCATCAGCAGCAGATCACCTCTCGATCGGGCACGTTTTCATCTGGGAGGGTTTCAGAGCTCACTGCCCTCGGCGTCGCTGCTGGAACAACCAAGTTTTGCTATTGAATCTTTGACCTGCTGATCTCACAGAGGCAGGAGACCCAGAACATCCATGCGAGCTTCAGTTTATGCTCTGTCCTGTCATCCAATCAGATTTGCATGTAATACACTGATATTCAGCCCCAGCCTGGTGTTCTCTCCATCTCTGACCTTTCACACAATTTAAACTAACAAACTTTCTCTTTAAAACTGTTTGTCAATCACAATTTACTCGATTTATTATTATTCTATCACATATTTATATCAGTCATAATGAACTCAGTATGATCTGAGCTGTAAACCTGTATTTATCATCACAAACCTTTATAGCGCTTCAGAGCAGCTCCTTCAGTGGCTGCAGCACCCACGATGTGGGACGGAGAGATTTCCTCCCCTCTGCTGTCAGACTCCACCACAAAGACTTTGCAGCTGATCAAACACACACATGTGCAACAGGACTAAGTGTAACACTCTTTTTCTGACAACGTTGTATTTGTACTCAGTTGTACTCAGCATGTGTATTCTATTTTTTATCCTATTATTCTATTCTATTCTATTGGGTACAGTTGTGTACAGTTTCTTATTCTATTCCAGGTTCTCTCATGTTTGCTATGTAACTGCACTGTCCACTTCCTGCTGGAACAAAACAAATTTCCCACATGTGGGACTAATAAAGATGCTCTTATCGTTACTGTATAACCACAGGTTCACTTCACATTTGTTAGAATATAAAAGGACAAAGCTGGACAATTGTCATCACATTTCTCATTAGTTGCTGTTAGCACAGGCACACAAAGAAAGCAGAGCTTTAGCTTTAGCTCCCTACATCACGTTTAAGCCTGGATGTTGAGGCTTTTGCTTCCTCTCAGCTGTGATGACATCTCTGTCTGCTCCATCTCACCCAACATCATCCATCTGACCTGATGCTACCTGACAACTAAAGATAAAATATTAAATTCATTTTGCATCACTTACATTTAAAATACATTTAAGGTGGATTTCTTAAAAGGGAAGGGACTGACCTGACTGTTGTGTCGAGACAGGTGTGAAGGGAGTTCAATCCAGTCTTATACTACGGACGTGTTTGGTTTTGGTCTGTAATACGTTGAGTTTATTATCTATAAGCTAACATAGCAAATCCTCCATCCAGAGGCTAAAGTGATATCAGAGCTAGACTACTTTAAGTGGAAACAGATGATCGTCTGAGCCTTAAATGAAATAAGGTTAAAAAGAAATGCTGCTGTCGACAGTGTGAGGCAGTGAGCTCTGTTACACCATATTTTTTAATTTTCTTTATTATTATTATATTATAGTGTTATTACCTTCCTGTTACTTTATAATAGAACGACAGTTAATGGTAAAAGTCTTGAATAGTTTTGAATTTATTTTCCATGATCACATTTCATTCAATCACTCGTGGACTTGTGTGAATGTTACATGTGTTATTTCCACCCGTGGATTTACAGACACTGTGTGAACAGTTTTCATTTTATCCAAAGTTTTACTTGATGTCCAACTGATAAAATCACTGACAGACAACAGAAGCAGGAGCTCAGAGAGAAATTCAATTCAACTTTATTTATAAAGCGACAAATCACAACGTTTGGTTTTATTTTACAGAAACTTCAAACTAAACCAAATTCAGGACGTGTATTAAACCTGCAGCTGATCCCTGTCTGCTGTTCACTACCTTTGATCTGTTACCAGCATCATCTCATGTTCCCCAGGTTCACTGACAACACTGAAACCACCAGCGGGAGACTAAGAGTGCTGATTTAAAAAGATTCAGACATTTTATTTTGCTGCAGCTCAACATGAGGCTGGATCCTGATTCTTTTGTTGTTTTTGTTTTCTCTACATGAAGAAAACAGCAGCAACAAGAAGCACAGCAGGAACTGACAGGCTGACCTTCAGTCCAACAGATCCTCCTGTGTGACCTGCAGGTGAGAAACAGCTGTGAGGTGTGAGGTAGGTGATGATGAAGAACAGAACAGAATCCATTTGCTCTTCAAAACTGCTGTCAGACATTATCTGCTGCACTCTGATCACATCACTCAGACCAGCTGCTTTCTACAAAGTCTCATCAGCAACATCTTTACAAACCAACATCAGATTGTGTGTTTTGTGGTCTAAAGTTTTGTGCCTCTGGTTTCTCATTGGCTCACACTCTTGCAGAGCCGTAACACGCACATGAATGAGAGGTGGTGAGTGTAGTTCCTGTTAACAGGGTATTGCAGACCATCCTGCTAATTGCTGAATTTACTTTTGTCTGTCTGTCATATTTATGATGAAGAACAAATGTAATCAAATTACATATTGATATTTTCATATGGGAATTAATCCTGCAACATGAAACGCTGGGATTGGAAGTTCAGCATCGCTCCGCACATCATACCTGTGAGATGACAGACAGCAGTGTGGAGGAGAGTGCGACACAAAAACACAGAAATATGACTGACACCTGCAAACGAAGCAGCATCTGCTGCAGGTGAAAGATATTGGGACTAGCAGAGCAGAGTGGCTTCACTGTAAAACAAAATTAGCAGTGAGTGCAAAAAATTTCTGTGTGTGGAGTTCAACACCGTCCACTCAGAAGCTGCATCACTGGATGGTAGCTTTAAAAAGCTTGCATTCAGTGACAACAGAGCTGTTGATGAGGCACTTCAGAGAATAACTGCAGCAGCAAAGTGCACTCCCACCCAGCTCCACCATTACAGGGCCAAGTGAAGGAGGAGCCACAGACGTCTGCTGTGTGGAGCCTCTTTGATGAAAGAGCTACAGGAGATGCTACAAAGAGAAATACTACAGCTGATGTTATGATGGAGATGAAATGTTATCTTGAGGAGCCCCTCATCCAACAAGGAGGCCCACAGAGCTGGTGGGAGGCCAAGGCCACAGTCTTTCCCTACCTGTTGAAGGTGATGGAGGGGAGACTGTGCATTGTGGCAACATCTGTTCCTTTGGAGGGTCTTCTCAAAAACTGGGCAGATACTAAGGAGAAACCACATCAGCCCATCCAAGCTGAGGCAAGGTGGTGGTTGGCCCTTAGTCCACGGCTGGGCGCAACCTGAAAAAGTTACATGAGCCCTCCACCCACAGTAGGTGCCGTAGGGGTTGGGTGCAATGTGTGCTGGGCGGCAGCCAGGAGCGAGGTCTCTGGTGGACCAATCCCTCTCTACAGATTCTAGCGAAGGGACGAGGCGTGTCACATCTCTGGTGGGGACGGAGCCTGACGTAGTGCATGAGGTTGACGCGTAACCTGCTTTTAAAATGAAGTGTGGAGTTGGGAGGGCTGAGAGGCAGTGCTTCGTTTAACATCTCTGAGCTTTCCCAATCACAACTATCTCTACTGAATTTTGGCTCCGTCTAAACAGTTCTTTGAATTTTGTGGCTTTTTCGCTCATCATTTTTAACCACTCCTGTGTAGGGATTCAGAGCACCGTATGAAACAGGGCTGCTGATGAACTCGTCTGCATTAGCGCTGTCCTCTGTAATCTGATGGAGACTCTGCAGTCCCATTTGCACAAGGCAGCACTTCTATTTCCCAGGGCCATAGGTTCTAACTCTTTTAATTAGATTTAAAGGCTGATGTTGATCTTCCTCTTTCACAGAGGGATAGTGAGTCTGTGTAAGTGGATTTCTCATCCTGGTGTCTCCATGCTGACGTGTCTCTTGCAGGCTTCTGTGCAGCTTGCAGGTGACGATTAGACTCAGAACTGCCCAATCAGATGCAGTCAATGTGATCCTTGTTGTTAACAGCCCAAAAACTTCACTGACTTTTAGCTGGTAAAAACAGAGCTCAGTAGCTCTGTAATTAAATGCATAACCCCAGACTCTGGAGGAATTTCATTGCTCCTCCAGAGTTTCTTCATCAGGTCTCTGCACTCTACATATTAGCATCTGATGCCTCTTGGGTGTTACTGGTCCATTCGTGTCCATTCCCTCCTCAACCTCTCTCCTCTCAAGATCAACATTAGAAGCATTAGTTTGCAAAGAAAAGCGTCTGGACGCTCCAGACGCTTTTCTTTGCTAACTCCTTTGACTACGATGACCTGGATGACTGAGAACCTTCACAGACATATTAGAAGCATTAGTTCAGAGTAGGTTAATTAGATAGGTATAACTCAAGTGATTTGATTATGTGTTCATAATTATTAGTATTATTTGATTTGGCTTTTGTTTTGCTTCTGCTAAATGGCTTTAAAAAAAATATCCTGATTTCAAAAATTGTGGACTTTTTAACCTTTTGTGAAACAGTAATAGTAAAAACTTGTTTATTGCTATTGCATCACTCAAAGTGTTCTTACTCTATCCTTTAAATTATCCTTGGGGCCGATTTTTCCAGGGCACTAAATTTAACCTAGTTAGTTACAAATTGTACAGATTTGGAGGTGAACTGCTAATAACAGGTGTGACTGAGGGGAGGGCTTGACCAGAGGACCACCCTGGCAAGCACACCTTTAGACTGAGCGGGATCAACATCCGGAGGACTAAGAAGCACTAAGAGCATGGGTCTCCAACTGCAGTCCTCAAGGGCCGGTGTCCTGAAACTTTTGAATGCGTCCCTGCTGCAACACAGCTGAATAAAATTATTAGGTCATTAGCAAAACTCTATAGAACGTGACTGCATGCTGAGGTGTCAAATCACCCTTTTGATTCATGTTACAGCAGCTCATGAGTGAATGAACATGGTGAAATAAAAGTATCTTTAGAAGCACATTTTTCCAAACACTTCTATTGACTTACATTTGTTCAAATTTACTTGAGTAGGGTTCCACCTCTGCATGCAGTCAAGTTCTACCCACATGGAAAAGATATATATAAATCTGATAAAGTTTGTATCTGTCTTGAGTGAAACTTGTATGAAAAGCAGACAAGAGTGAAAACAGATATAATCTTGAAAAATTATATAATGAAACATGAATGTTTTGGATACTTACTAAAACAATATATGACAGTAATTAGAAAGTGGCCATTTTCATGAGTAAATCATGTAAGCCTTATAAGATTTACTTATATGTAGTCTATGTTGTGGTTCTGCTGGTGAGACGATGTGTTCACAGGAAACTTGAAGGTTTGTACATATTCATTCTTATTCATTGTGGTATTTTGTTTCCATTCTGTCATCATAATTTGGTCCATTTAGATTCTTAAATCATAAAATTGTTTATTTTAACTCATTTCAGCAGATGGAGAAGATGACATCACCAGTGACATCACATACAGTGTTGTGAAAGCATCAAATCATCAACACCCTCCAGTCAAAGAAACCAGAGATGGAGGTTTGTGTGTTCACCCAGGTGTCATCCACATACCTGAACCAATGACTTGGTGGTGTTTCAGGGTAGGATAGCAAAGCCCTCTTTTCCACGTCTTCCATATACAAGTTGCCCACAGTGGGTGAAACTGGGGAGCCCACGGCACACCCATGTTCCTGCCTGTAGAACTGACCCTTGTATGTGAAACAGGTGGAATTAAGACACAGTTTCAAAAGCAAGCACACCTGGTCCAACAGCCTTGTCTTGTTCTAACTACTTCAGACAGTCTGTCACCCTCGTCCTGTGACCACTTCCTGGGTCTCTTTCAGTCTTTAAATATAAAGTTTTTACAGCTTATAGATTTTAAGTTCTGCTCCAATTATTTGGGTAAAGATAATAAACACTTTGATGGCCAATAAGTGAAAGTGAAAACGTGATAAACGAATAATATAATTAATAAATAATAAATAATTATATTTTTTGATAAGTGAAGTTCACTGAACTGAAAGGAAATTTTGGTTTGATGATGGTTGACATGTTTTCCAAATAGAAGTTTTTCCTCTAGTGAGGAGATGCAGGTGCAGCAGAGCATTGCTGGAAGAAATGATCCCAAGGGTGGAATCTCCTGAGAAATCTTCAGAGACCCAGCGAGAAGTAGGGACCATAGCTGACAGCCCAGGCAGGGGTTGAGGTCAAAGGTCATGCTGTTTGGGGACCTACTGGTCATCATGAGAAGATTCTGGAACCACAGCAATGACCATAAAGCTGCACTGGATGGAGAGCTGTGCCACGGGGCTTTCCAGAGGTAATCACGAGGAGATTGTGGACAACAGATGGAGATCTGAAGGATGAGGGGAGCGTTCCAAGCTCCAATCGACAGTGCAGAGAGGAAGTTCAAGGATGGCATCATGATTCTGTGAACAGAAAGCAGAAGCTATGGTGGTGACGGGGAATGACTGACAGCAGTTTCCTATGAACATCACCTAATGCTGTGTCACTGTGCTATGCATGCTTTGACACTCTGAAGAGGGTCTTCCTTTGTGTCATTGTTGTTGTCATTTGCATCATGAACAAGACTGCTGAAGTGACTCAACAGGTGGGGTTATAACAGCAGTAAAATCATTGAATCCAATACCCTTTCCAAAAAAGGTTTTCTGCAGAGACGAAAGGACAATAGAGGAGTCATAAGTTTCCCCCCACAGGAAGAATGCATGAAATGAGGTGATGAGGGTTGATAGAGGCCATAAAGCAGGAGTGCTGACAAAGGCCTGCAGCCTTGAAGATAACTGAAAGCCACATTGACAAACAGCAAAACTAACTGGTGTGTTTGTTATACCCATGTCTGCATTTGGACTCTGGTCATATGGACAGTGATAGAAACAACTGGAAGAGACATTTATGAAGCTCTGAGGAACTCAAACCACTCTGCATGTGTGATTTACACACCTGGAGGAGATGCACCACAAAGCTGGAACGATTTTGCAAATGTTAATTTCTATGTTTGACTGTTAACATTCATTTGCTTACTTGGAGGGTGTCAATGGAAAATTGTATTTAGTAGTCAGTATGATCTTTTAGTGATATAAGTTTGCATATGGTAGAATGCTGCATGTAATCATTTGTGTGTAGAAGTATATAGTTGGTGGCATATTGAAAGAATGTCTCATCCTAGGAGGTCTGTAACATTCTAGGGTGTTCACCCCACATCCTGGGAGCATGAGAGAGGTCGTACCTTGTCTTATTGTTTTATGGCAGGATTAACGTAGCTATGTCTGTTTTAGTCTAAGTGCCTTTTGGTTTGATGAACTGCTGGACTTTGAGACCAGCAGGTTTAGGGAAGATTTTATGGGGCCACACTCTGACACCCCCCCCCCCCCCCCCCCCCCCCCCCCCCCACCACACACACACACCCACCCAATGAAGTATAAAATAAAGACCGGGGCAGTTTCTCAGGCGCGAGTCTCTCAGTCCGGAGGCTGCCCTTGCTTGCAAGAAATTCTGTGTGTTTCTCTTCTCTGAGTCTTTGCTGAAGAAGTATTTTAGAATATATTCCTTAACAGAGGGAACGATGCTCGTCACAGTTCTCTCCCTCATGCACGAGCAACACAAAGAGCTCTGGTGACTTGCGTCTTGTTTTTGCCATTGTAGTAGAATTGTCTTGGCGTTCCAGCAATAGGTCTGTGCTAGATGAACGTATCAGCAACCTTCAAACACGTGTGGAGAATTCATTATTTTTTTTTTTTTTTTTTTTTTTTTTTTTTGACAGATTCTTTAGTAAATAACAGAAAAAAGAAAGTAAGAGAAAAATCACCTGCACAAGTGCCGAGGTAGGTCTCCCTGCAGAATTGGTTTTCCCTTCATCAGGAGCAGCGCTGGGCTGTTTAAATCACGGACAAACAGGATCCTACAGTTGTTTATGTTTTTAAACCCATTTTGCACAGAGAGGCATTTTTTGGAAAATGCATTGATAGTAATGTTGAATATTATTACACAGGAAAAAAACAACTACAGTAAAATAATCACATCGTGACGCCTCTGCCTTTCTAAATGGAGGGACAGTAACTGTGTGTGTATGTAAGCATATAAAACCTGAAGACGGTAAGATTAACAGTATTTTGTCTCTATCTGCCATTCTGCTATTCATCTCAACAATAACGTGGCGCACAGCGTGGCGTGAAAATAGCCACATGCAATGGAGCAAAATATGGGTGTGTGTGGTTGGAGGATGTGTTCATGCGCACAAAGGGGGGGTGGAAATTTTTCTTGTAAAACAAAGGGGGGCCCAGCAAAAAAAAGTTTGGGAACCACTGGTTTAAACGATGTTAGGACAGAAATATTAGCTTCTTTCATGACTGATGAAGTTACTGGTTAATAAAGTTTCCAGTAAACTGTTTAATCGCAGCCACAGATTGACGGTAAATATCCCGTTTTTCTTCAGTGCATCTGTAATAAATATGTGCAAGTTTCAGTGCTTCGTTTAAACTGTATGATACTTATACTGACCCAGGGTCAGTGTAAAATACAATCCTAGCTGTGTGAACAAAGCCTGGCTCCTTTAATCCTGCATGACAAACCTCAGGATGCAGGTTATTATTACTCTTTCCTGCTGGCACACCTGTCACACCTGAGAGTCAGCTAGAAACTTACAGTGACGTGGACATCATGCAAAGACTGCCAGACTCTGTAACACTGCAAATGATCAGTGACTCAGGTTAACAAAAAAGAAAGTAAGAGGAAATTTAAGTCTATAAAACGTGAAAAATTCCACACACATGTAACTCACCACTGTGTGAACATCACAGGGGAGAAATCGTTTCTCTGAGTCAGAGATGAGTGTCAGTAACACAGAAGTTGTCATGGTCCCCGCACCTCGCCAGCTGACAGCAGTCAGGCGCTTTGTTTTGTTTATTCTCCTCTCTCGCCTCTGCTCTCCCTTTCTCTCTCGTCCTCTCCCACTCTCTCTTTCTCCTGCCGGGGCGGAGCTCAGTGTGGGCTCCTGCTCCTGGCCCACGCACCTGGAGATGATCAGCACACCTGCCGCTGATCATGAGAATTGGAGTCCTACTTAAGATGGTGAGTCTGCTCTACTCGTCGCTGGATCGTTGAGCCATCAGCGTCAGTCGTCCTGCACTCTGCAAAGTTTGTTCGTGTCTGAACCAGGAGACTAACTGTTTCTCTGTCTGTGTATAGATTTCCCCTGGACCTGTTTTCCCTGTGCACGGTGACTGAGCGTGAGCAAGAGTGATGGAGGAAAGAAGAGGAGCTGTGTGTGGTTGCGAGGGCTGTATGGAAATCTCCCCTCCCTGGACTCCTGCCCCTTTCACTCCCGGACCCTGGAACCCCTTTTTCCCAGACACCATTGTGTGTGTGTGTGTGTGTGTGTGTGTGTGTGTGTGTGTGTGTGTGTGTGTCACCGTGGAGAACACTGTAAATAAATTCACTTTTGATTTGAAGAAACTTGTGGTCTGCACCTGAGTCCGCTCCACTAATCGTGACAGAAGTAAAACTCAGTGTCCTGCAGTGACTTTTACACAACCAGATCAGATGAACCAGCTCACACTAAAACATTTTGCTGCACTCTTTACACTCATTTATTTTCTTTCTGCTTTCTGAGAGAAAAGCTCTTTATCAATAACTTTTACAACTTCTGGCAGGTTAATGTCTGAACTTTGGAGTGAAACACACACTTAGTTACAGGAAATAACACCACTGTCTGTAACTAAGTGAATCCACCTTAACACCACCTGTGTGTGTGTGACTGCATTACACTCCCACTGCTGGGAATCTGAACAAGAACCAGAACAAAGTCTAAAATAGAAGCTGACAAACAGCTGCACCACCGAGTGACACTTTATTTTATAAACTTCACAACAGGTTTCATGTTGTGACCTGTGGAGGTGAAAAGACACAAAACCTGTTTTACAGCTTTTGAGCTGCAGGCAGGATTGAAACACACCTTAGTTAAAAGTCAAACAGCAACATTTTCTCCTCCCCTCACGTCACTCAAATGTGACAAACCAGGAAACAGGAAGTTCTTCGTCCTCAGTAAAGAGAGACGCGCAGACGATCAGACTGAGCTCAGACCAAACTAGCAGCTTCCTCTGAGTGAGTCCAGCTACAGGAGAGAAAAGTGGAAAACTCCAACACTGCTGCTTCAAGCTGCTGACGCTCCACACACTGAATGTGAGTTTGAGCAAAAACACGACTCAAAGGAAGTTTCAGTGAAGGTGGTAGAGGAGGGAGGGGAGCCAGGACTGACTGTACTTCCTGTCTGCTGTTTTCAGCTTCACTCACAGACTCAATGGCTTCCAGATCAGAGGAGGATCTCTGCTGTCCGGTCTGTCAGGAGGTCTTCAGAGATCCTGTTCTTCTGTCATGTAGCCACAGCTTCTGTAAAGACTGCCTGAAGAGATGGTGGAGAGAGAGACCAACACACGAGTGTCCAGTTTGTAAGAGAAGATCTTCAAAGAATGAACCACCTTTAAGTCTGGCTTTAAAGAACCTGTGTGAGTCGTTCTTACAGGAGAGAGATCAGAGAGCTTCAGAGGCTCTCTGCAGTCTGCACTCTGAGAAACTCAAACTCTTCTGTCTGGACCATCAGCAGCCAGTGTGTGTCGTCTGCTGTGCCTCAGAAAAACACACCAATCACAGATTCAGACCCATCGATGAAGCTGCACAACAACACAAGAAGGAACTTCAGGAAACTCTGGAGCCCTTAAAGGAGAAGTTAAAGGTTTGTGAAGAAGTTCAAGTGAAGTTTGATCAAACAGCAGAACACATTAAGGTCCAGGCCCGACACACAGAGAGGCAGATTAAGGAGCAGTTTAAGAAGCTTCAGCAGTTTCTAGCAGAGGAAGAGGAGGCCAGGCTGGCTGCACTGAGGGAGGAAGAGGAGCAGAAGAGTGGGATGATGAAGGAGAAGATGGAGGCTCTGAGCAGAGAGATAGCAGCTCTTTCAGACACAGTCAGAGCCACAGAGGAGGAGCTGAGAGCTGAAGACGTCTCATTCCTGCACAACTACAAGGCTGCAGTGGAAAGAGTCCAGCGCTGCCCCCTGCTGGATGATCCACAGCTGCCCTCAGGAGCTCTGATAGACCAGGCCAAACACCTGGGCAACCTGACCTTCAACATCTGGAACAACATGAAGGACATGGTCTCCTACACTCCTCTCATTCTGGACCCAAACACTGCTCATCCAAAACTCATCCTGTCTGAAGATCTGACCAGTGTGAGACGAGGAGGAGATGAACAGCAGCTTCCTGATAATCCAGAGAGGATTGATCATTACTTCTCTGTCCTGGGCTCTGAGGGCTTTAACTCAGGGAGTCACAGCTGGGATGTTGAAGTTGGAGACAGTACATGGTGGGTACTGGGTGTGTTAGCAGAGTCTGTGCAGAGGAAGGGAAACATACTGTCTGGATTATGGAGAATAGGGTTTAATGGAATTAAAAGTGAATACTCAGCATGGTCACCATCAGCTGTCACTGCTCTCTCAGTCCAGAAGAAGCTCCAGAGGATCAGAGTGAATCTGGACTGGAACAGAGGAACGCTGTCGTTCTCTGATCCTGATACTAACACACACATACACACCTTCACACACACTTTCACTCACAGGATGTTTCCATACATTAACACTGGTGATAAAGTGAAGGTGTGTCCGTTGAAGGTGTCAGTGTCAGTGCAGCAGATGAGTTGAGGATGATGATGTTTCTAATGTTGTTTCCTGTCAGTGAGTTGAAGCTGTTAAACTGCAGCTGTCCTCCTGCTGCCTCGTTGTTCCAAAGCTCTTTGTTTCTCTTTTAGTTTCACTCTTTCTTTCTGTTTCTGCTGTCCACCTTTTCACATGGAAAATCATTTCACTGTTTCTCACTGAATGACTCCCCAAACTAGATTTGAAATTCTATCAAGTTTCTAATCATTACAAGTGATTCATGTTTCTATTTGATGTGTAAATGGAGATGATTTAGTTTGCTGGGATATGGACTGACATGTGTTGAATGGGAGGAGCAGTTTGTTGTTGTCTTCTTGTCTGTTTATGACAACAATAAACACTGGCGTGCACAGATAGAGACGAGGTGGTGCTGAAGCACTTGCCCTTTTGCCCTCAGTCCAAAAAAGTGCCCTTTTGAAAGACGTGATGTTTTTTTTTTTTAAAGCTGCGCGATTTAAAAAGGTGTGAAAATAATGGCTTGATTTGTGCCCCTTCTTCAAAGACACCCGAACCCTGTCGCTTTTTCACTGTCACCATGTCACGTGAACACTCTTGCAGTTCATTTGTTGTGAGGCGTGTAGCAGCTGCATGACATAGGACTACTTGGAGTAGGCATAGTAGGCTAACTATAGCGACTGGGAGCCACAGCAGACAACACGGCAGCTCTTTCCCTTCCCAACCAGTCAGGTAACCCATGAATCGAGTGAAATTATTCTGTTTGCCCTCTAAGACCAACCTGCAATTGTTTTGTTGTGAAGTAGCCTGTCAGAAACTGCACATGACAAACTTTGCCAGCTTGCCCCCTCCATCCATCCATATGGATAAACAAAAAACGACACATTTAAAATGTAACCTAAACCATTTAGGCAACCCCACTCTCCATCAATTCCGACCTTTTTGCATACACTATTGAAAATATCACGTTATGCTATAGGCAAAGTTTTCAAACTGAAGTCAGTGACGGGAAGACATCACACTTTTTAGAGATGGAACTGCAGAAAAACCTAAAACCTTGACATGATTATGAATAATAGAATTATGGACGTTTCTCCGTTTTTGTGGATTAGCCTTTCCATAACTAACGTCAACTACTGTCCTACTTTGGTAAGATTGAAATTAATGTCTTTGACTGTCTTTAGTAGGTGTCTCCTGTGAGAAAGTTAGAACACCGTCCAACTGTCTAAAGATGCAGTCTTTAGCCCAACTGGTTGTTACTGACTCAGCGATGCTCGCAGACATTTACGCACTGTGTTGTGACCTGATTGTGACAGAACAGTGACGTTGTTATTGGTAGTTTGAAGGGTACGGTGTTGGGGGTGGTGCATGTTAAAAGTTTTGAGAAGCACTGGTTAGACATGTTAATTTTTTTTGATGTAACATATTGGCAACATTAACACATTAATTTGCTAAAGGAAAAATAGGCAGTTCCCAATTGCCTGTGAAAACGACCATTCTGCCCTGTTCTTGTAATGACCACAGTCAGTCTTATTCGTTCTCATACATTTTGGTCTATTTATTTACTAATTTCAGCAAGCATAATGCCTAGGAAAGAGAGGCTGAGAAAGGAGAAAATAAAATAATAAAAATAAAAAGTCAATAAAAAATAAAAGTCAAATTGCATTTAACCTGTGCGATTTTTTTATTATAAAAAGAAAAGGTTTTCCACATATGCAAAAAGTGCCCTTTTTTTCCCCTGGAGCACTTGCCCCCCAAAATGTCTGTGCACGCCACTGGTGTGGGGGGTTTTCTTCTGAACAGACCAGTTCACAACAATGTCTCTTCAAGTCTGGATTGTGATGATATTGTGGTCTCAGCTAAAATCACATATATTTCTGCTTTGCCATATCCAATTGAAAAGTATAATTAGGTCATCTAATCTTGGCACAATGCACAGCAAACCTGAACTGTATAAATTCTCAGAAAAAGAATTATAAATAAATGGGTTATTTGCTGGTTGTAAGACTTTTTTTGCTTGAATGATTCATATGTCAGTGTTCATAAGCAACAACAATCAATTTCTGTTATTTAAAAGACCAAGCTACACAATGAAAAGGCTTAATAAGCCCCAGTGCAGGGGACCTCTGGTGCATCGGCCCAACAAGGGAGCTCTCTAACTGATGGGGAGGTTGTTACATCTTTGCAGGAAGTCTCCTCTCTACAGGAGCTCACTCTGCAGGTGGGGAGAGATATAGGAGAGGTGGTGAATGAACTCAACCAGGGTGTCCATTGTTTTGTATAGTCTGGGAGATGATTGGATGATCGGGTGGGTGCAGTTTTCTCTGTGGTGGGGTTGGGTGGGCTGCACCCTTTCCCTGGTGGGTTGCAGAGTATGGGGGTGTCTACTGGGGTCAGTGGGGGAGCTGGCCCCAGGGAGGGGCCGCTTACCCTTTCCTTTCTTCCCTCCCCATCCTCAGCTGCCTACCTTTTCCCACTCCACCACACCCACCCACACACGCAGGGCTTGGGGTGCAGGTTGTCACCAGGGTGCAGGGGAGGCACTCCCCCTCTGTCCCCTTCTGGCCGCCTGTGCCTCAATTTTATTCTGCAACCTAGACATCCACATTACTCACACTCTCACATAACACATACATATAGGGCCTTGGGGGTGGGCATGTTTTACAGCATCGAGAGGATGGTCGGTGTACTCCAACCCACCTCAGGCGCTGTTGCCCTACCCTAAATTTTAAATGCATTTAGACACTGAGGGTTTTCGGGAGGAGTCGTGCTGCTCTCTGAGAGGAAGCAGGAACCATGCTCTCCTATGTTTTAAATGCACTTTAGAACAGCACACAGCAACACTACATATGAGCGGGCGGAGGGAGGTTTGGAGTCTTCACTCACCCCCGTTCATTTAACCGTTGGGGCTGGGAGTCTGGGATGCGGGGCCTCCCTGCTACTGCAGATAAGGAGGTGATCCGCTTGCCTCCACCCAAGAGAGAAGGGTTACATCTCCTGGGTCTAGGAACGGTTTGCCCCTCTGGGGGCGGGGGTACCTGGACCTGGGATATAGAGTATGTTTGGGGAGTGTGAATGTGTGTACAGTGTCTATTTGTGTTTGTTTGGGTGAGTGCCGAGTATTTGTTTGTGTGCATAGGGGTGTGAATGCACGTTTGTGTCTGCATGCGCCTGTATGTCCTTGTCTATATGTCAGGTTGGGTCTTAGACTCAACCTCTCTGGGAACATCTCAGGCTCTTGGAGGTATATCCACTCACCACACTCCCTGCCAGTGGCCGATGCCCTCAGACGTTGGTGTGTTGGTGGTTCTTGGTTCCTGGGGCTGGGCGCTCATGTATGTACTGACTCACTCCTGATGGGTTAGCGGATTGGCGGGGTCTGGCGCCTGTGGGCCGGCTGGGCCCCTTCCGGAGGGTGGGGTGCCCTCAGGCCTCTGGGCCTGAAGCTCGGTCCTCTCTGGCACAGCTGGCTGCCGGCAGAGCCCGCGGGCACGTCACTGCAACCCCCTCTGGCCTCTGCTCCGTAGCTGCTGGGTGACCTCTCGTTTGGGGCTCGGCTCAGCTCTTCCCAGGAGGGTGGCACGGTTGCCTCCTTTTGGTGGTCCTCCTCGGGTCCTCGCACTCTGGGGCCTCTGGATGTCTGGGGCTTGGATCTCCTCCATACCTGCTTCATACCATAAAGGACAGGGCTGTGGCTCCCCACACTCCCTATCAGATCATTACATGGAGAAACCTTTGGAATGCAAGCATGCTGATCCACACAGGTGTACACACAGGTGTACACACGGGTGTTCACAGACGCGGACTACAGCTTTCTTGGCTGCTGCCTCAAAGCACATTGTGCGCTGTGGATCTTACATGCTGCACAATAACATTTAATATTTAGTATCTACTGTTATCTAATGTTAGCTAGTTTATTGTGATGGTGCTGTTTTTATTATGTTGCTCTGTTTTGTTTGTTTTCTCTTCTGTTTTTTTTTCTCCATACAGGTGATCCAGGTGATCCAGGTGTTTTGTTTGTTTTTCTTTCTTTCTTCTTTCTTCTTTTCTTGTTTTTCTTTCTTTCCTCCGCCCTTTCTGTGTTAAACTGTGTTACAAACATACATGAATTTATGAGCTCTGATCTCAGAGTCAGTGAGTGTTTTTGTGTCTTCTGTGTTTTCTTCTGAATCCTGCATCCTTCCGTCTCCTACCTGCTGAACAATCTTTGACAAAAAACTTGACTGGATTAGTGAGAATTACAGTTTTACCTTAAGAGTCACTGACTGCAAGAACACATCAGGTTTTCAGCAGTCACATGACTGTAATCAGAGTAGAGGAGAGTAACTGAGTACACTTCCTCTTTGTGATGGAGGTGATTGTGTCAGATATATTGTGTCAGTGTGTCTGAGCTGCAGTCAGTCACACAAACAGGTTGAACAGGATGTGCTCTGTGCAGCACCTGCATGTAAAACAGAAGCAAAGCTGTTCCTGTGAAATGAAACTGAAAGCCTCTCTGAGCATCTCCCTGTAGAGAATGGAGGCTGAGCTCAGTCAGATCACTGGACAAATGGAGGCGTGTTTGAGACGTGCAGATAAACAGTCAAAGCTTTGTGTGTCCACATCTTTACTTTTAATAAGACGTTTCAACATGCAGACGTGAATCTAACACAGTAACAGCTGCCTTTGTTTCAGATCCAGCTCATTCCAGTTCACTGACAGAGACAAAGTTTTGGTGCTGCGATAACGACTCTGAGCCGATGAAGCTCTGATGACTCTGATAACATCTCCCTCCCAGTAATAACCTCCCAGCAGCAACTATGACAGACACGTCTCCTGACAGTGACACTCTTACAGATACACATTCAAGACTCAAGAGCTTTATTGTCAGTACAGCAGTAGACACAGTATACAGCTTACCACATGGTGCATTTATAAGTATACAAAAGATATCTCTCTCCAAGAGATGTAAAACTCAAAATTACAAATACATAATAATAATAATGGATTGGATTCATATAGCGCTTTTCAAGGCACCCAAAGCCCTTTACAATGCCACTATTCATTCACTCTCACATTCACACACTGGTGGAGGCAGCTACAGTTGTAGCCACAGCTGCCCTGGGGCAGACTGACAGAAGCGAGGCTGCCATATCGCGCCATCGGCCCCTCTGGCCAACACCAGTAGGCAAGTAGGGTAAAGTGTCTTGCCCAAGGACACAACGACCAGGACAGAGAGCCCAGGGATCAAACCGGCGACCTTCCGGTTACAGATGCGATTCCCAACCCCCTGAGCCACAGTCGCCCCAAACATAACATACTAAACTTTGTGATGCGACTGCTGCTGCTCCACATGTTAGTAAATCTGACCCTAAATCTTCCTGCTTCTCTTAGAGCACACAGGTAACGGCTGCCCTGAGCATGAAGGTGTGTCTGCAACATGATGAAGCTCGTCTAGAGCAATGATTACAATCTGCTCCGGGCAGCTGGAGAGTCCTGTTTGCTGTTTGCCTCCTTTAGAAAATAGAATAAGAGCCAGAAACTTCTTCTCAACACAAAATAGTCTTTGAATGTGTTTTATCTTATTTTCTAGGGTCCATTAGAGTGACCGTGGATACAAAGTGATGTTAGAGGAGAATTAAAGGTTTTAGTAAAAAGTGTGAAGGTTGACGGTTTGATTACAGCTGCTCAAACTGATTTCCTGCTCTTTGTATGTTTGTCACACTTATTAAATGTTTCAGATCAGGATGATGTAGCTTTGGATTTGTTCCCTTAATAACAAACATCTTCATTTACAAACTTCAGTTTGTGTTTTCTTTGTTTAATATTTAAATGTGTTTGATCTGAAACATTTAAGTGTGACAAACATACAGAAACCAGGAAGGAAACAAACTCTGTTTCACTCTGTTTGTTTCCATCTTATGTTCTTATATGTTGTTTGTTTGAAACTTGTGATCAGTATTTTAAACTTTTTAAACTGAACTCAAACACAAACTACAAACTGGTCACACATTGAAATGAATTGTTCCTCTGAGTATCTGAACCTGCTGTTGTGTTGCTTTTGTGTGCTGCTGTCACTGATGGCTGCTGCTGCTGTGACAACATGATAATTCACATCCAGCAAACGTCTTGGACCTTCACACACATCTGACCCTGATTTAGTGGAGACTTTAGAAATTTCAGTGTTTCTAAAGTCTGCCTCCTTTTTTGTGATAGTTTTTAATGAATTGGGACACGTTGGTTGTTGATTTCACTGTTTAAAGCTTTAAACAGATCAGAGAGACAGTCCAGGCAGATGGGATCACGTGGTGAGTGAAATAAATACAGAGGTGGTTACCTCTGTGTTTAATCATTAGTTATTATTATTCTCTTTTTATCCATCTATTGGTATCAAGACTGCATCTGTGAGATTTTCTGCCACAGAGGGAATTTTCCACGACTGCTACAGCTGCCAAACGCCTCGATGCATGCTCAATCATCCAGGAAAGTAAATCTCCAAAAGCTGATTCTGTTCATCTGGACGCAGCGTTTTGTGGGAGAAACGTTTCGTCACTCATCCAGGTGACTTCTTCAGTCTCAGCTGACTGCAGGTTTCCTCAATCTTATAAACAGAACATTTGCATAATGACTGAAAGCAGCCCACTGAAGGAAGAATGGGCTGGGAGGTCAGAGATCAGTGGGCTTTGGTCAGTGGTTGTTGATCATGAACTGACAGATCTGTATCCTGTGTGTGCACCCACTGTGGGCCTTTCCTGTGCTTAGTGTCAGCCTGAGCTCCATGCAGGCCTCAAAGGCCAAGCAATTTAAAAGCTTCACCAAAACAAGACACCACTCAAATAGCTGGACCCAGGCTCGCCGCCCTTATGGAGGAAAACATAGAAGATGATCTCTGTGAGTTATTTTTACTGTCATATTATAAAATGTGATGTTCTAGCATCATGTTCTTCTTCTTAAGCCTTTGAAAAGCTTCCTCTGTGTCCATTAAACTGATGACTTTAGTGCTGCTGTCTGCTTGTTACATTTAGTACTGTTTAATTTTCAACCTAGGAAGATCTGTAAGAAGGACTCACAATATAACATAATACTGTAAGATTACTTACAGGTAAAATACTCAGATTGTACTTAGATAAAAGTAATCACAGACTGGCCCAGCCCGACTGCCTTGAAGCTCAGGTGTCTTCACTGCCTCCTCTGATAAGAGCTGGAGACCTGAGTAGGTTCGTCACCCATCAGCAGCAGATCACCTCTCGATCGGGCACGTTTTCATCTGGGAGGGTTTCAGAGCTCACTGCCCTCGGCGTCGCTGCTGGAACAACCAAGTTTTGCTATTGAATCTTTGACCTGCTGATCTCACAGAGGCAGGAGACCCAGAACATCCATGCGAGCTTCAGTTTATGCTCTGTCCTGTCATCCAATCAGATTTGCATGTAATACACTGATATTCAGCCCCAGCCTGGTGTTCTCTCCATCTCTGACCTTTCACACAATTTAAACTAACAAACTTTCTCTTTAAAACTGTTTGTCAATCACAATTTACTCGATTGATTATTCTTCTATCACATATTTATATCAGTCATAATGAACTCAGTATGATCTGAGCTGTAAACCTGTATTTATCATCACAAACCTTTATAGCGCTTCAGAGCAGCTCCTTCAGTGGCTGCAGGCACCCACGATGTGGGACGGAGAGATTTCCTCCCTCTGCTGTCAGGACTCCACACAAAGACTTTGCAGCTGATCAAACACACACATGTGCAACAGGACTAAGTGTAACACTCTTTTCTGACAACGTTGTATTGTACTCAGTTTGTATGTAGCCTGTGTATTCTATTTTTTATCCTATCATTCTATTCTATTCTATTTCGTACAGTTGTGTACAGTTTCTTATTCTATTCCAGGTTCTCTCATGTTTGCTATGTAACTGCACTGTCCACTTCCTGCTGTAAACAAAACAAATTTCCCACATGTGGGACTAATAAAGATGCTCTTATCGTATACTGTATAACCACAGGTTCACTTCACATTTGTTAGAATATAAAAGGACAAAGCTGGACAATTGTCATCACATTTCTCATTAGTTGCTGTTAGCACAGGCACACAAAGAAAGCAGAGCTTTAGCTTTAGCTCCCTACATCACTTTTAAGCCTGGATGTTGAGGCTTTTGCTTCCTCTCAGCTGTGATGACATCTCTGTCTGCTCCATCTCACCCAACATCATCCATCTGACCTGATGCTACCTGACAAACTAAAGATAAAATATTAAATTCATTTTGCATCACTTACATTTAAAATACATTTAAGGTGGATTTCTTAAAAGGGAAGGGACTGACCTGACTGTTGTGTCGAGACAGGTGTGAAGGGAGTTCAATCCAGTCTTATACTACGGACGTGTTTGGTTTTGGTCTGTAATACGTTGAGTTTATTATCTATAAGTTAACATAGCAAATCCTCCATCCAGAGGCTAAAGTGATATCAGAGCTAGACTACTTTAAGTGGAAACAGATGATCGTCTGAGCCTTAAATGAAATAAGGTTAAAAAGAAATGCTGCTGTCGACAGTGTGAGGCAGTGAGCTCTGTTACACCATATTTTTTAATTTTCTGTATTATTATTATATTATAGTGTTATTACCTTCCTGTTACTTCATAATAGAATGACAGTTAATGGTAAAAGTCTTGAATAGTTTTGAATTTATTTTTCCATGATCACATTTCATTCAATCACTCGTGGACTTGTGTGAATGTTACATGTATTATTTCCACCCGTGGATTTACAGACACTGTGTGAACAGTTTTCATTTTATCCAAAGTTTTACTTGATGTCCAACTGATAAAATCACTGACAGACAACAGAAGCAGGAGCTCAGAGAGAAATTCAATTCAACTTTATTTATAAAGAGACAAATCACAACGTTTGGTTTTATTTTACAGAAACTTAAAACTAAACCAAATTCAGGACGTGTTTTAAACCTGCAGCTGATCCCTGTCTGCTGTTCACTACCTTTGATCTGTTACCAGCATCATCTCATGTTCCCCAGGTTCACTGACAACGCTGAAACCACCAGCGGGAGACTAAGAGTGCTGATTTAAAAAGATTCAGACATTTTATTTTGCTGCAGCTCAACATGAGACTGGATCCTGATTCTTTGTTGTTTTTGTTTTCTCTACATCAAGAAAACAGCAGCAACAAGAAGCACAGCAGGAACTGACAGGCTGACCTTCAGTCCAACAGATCCTCCTGTGTGACCTGCAGGTGAGAAACAGGTGTGAGGTGTCAGGTAGGTGATGAGTGAAGAACAGAACAGAATCCATTTGCTCTTCAAACTGCTGTCAGACATTATCTGCTGCACTCTGATCACATCACTCAGACCAGCTGCTTTCTACAAAGTCTCATCAGCAACATCTTTACAAACCAACATCAGATTGTGTGTTTTGTGGTCTAAAGTTTTGTGCCTCTGGTTTCTCATTGGCTCACACTCTTGCAGAGCCGTAACACGCACATGAATGAGAGGTGGTGAGTGTAGTTCCTGTTAACAGGGTATTGCAGACCATCCCGCTAATTGAAGAATTTACTTTTGTCTGTCATATTTATGATGAAAAACAAATGTAATCAAATTAGATATTGATATTTTCATATGGGAATTGATCCTGCAACATGAAACGCTGGGATTGGAAGTTCAGCATCACTTCGCACATCATACCTGTGAGATGACAGACAGCAGTGTGGAGGAGAGTGCGACACAAAAACACAGAAATATGACTGACACCTGCAAACGAAGCAGCATCTGCTGCAGGTGAAAGATATTGGGACTAGCAGAGCAGAGTGGCTTCACTGTAAAACAAAATTAGCAGTGAGTGTGAAAAATTTCTGTGTGTGGAGTTCAACACCGTCCACTCAGAAGCTGCATCACTGGATGGTAGATTTAAAAAGCTTGCATTCAGTGACAACAGAGCTGTTGATGAGGCACTTCAGAGAATAACTGCAGCAGCAAAGTGCACTCCCACCCAGCTCCACCATTACAGGGCCAAGTGAAGGAGGAGCCACAGACGTCTGCTGTGTGGAGCCTCTTTGATGAAAGAGCTACAGGAGATGCTGCAAAGAGAAATGCTACAGCTGATGTTATGATGGAGATGAAATGTTATCTTGAGGAGCCCCTCATCCAACAAGGAGAAGGCCCACAGAGCTGGTGGGAGGCCAAGGCCACAGTCTTTTCCTACCTGTTGAAGGTGATGGAGGGGAGACTGTGCATTGTGGCAACATCTGTTCCTTTGGAGGGTCTTCTCAAAAACTGGGCAGATACTAAGGAGAAACCACATCAGCCCATCCAAGCTGAGGCAGCTGGTTTTTCTGAATGTCAACCTGCACTGAGGACAAACTGTTTGGCTGCTGAGTTTGGTTCTGTTCTGTGGATTTGTTTACAGTGGGGCTTTTTGTGTTGAATTAAACTTAAAGGTTTGAGTAAAATATTAAACAACAGTAAGAATGCCTGCTTTTGTAACAGAACAAAAACACAAAATTAGGCAACTATAAGGCTTTTCATAAAAACACTACATGCAAAAGGGTTTGTCAGCACACAAAGCATTCACATTTGCCAAGTAAAGCTAAAGTATGAGGCTACAGATGATAATAACTTAAGAGACATTTGGGAGCCACGAGACGTGCAAGATAATCCAGAGCTTAGATCTAAATAAGGAAGTCTTAATTCAGTAATGGAGAATATCCTCACACATTAAGAAGCACCGAGGGAGGGAAGTCCTTCATCACTCTGTCAGTCAGGTAGGTGATCAGTGAAGAACAGCACAGAATCTATGTACCTGCATGTTCAGCTCAATTTGTGGATGCAATAAGAAGTAAAGTGAGAGTGATCAGCTTACCAGTGACTGTGATATTAACCAGGTTACTGATGGCACCATTACTGGACTCACACCAGTAAACTCCGGTGTCGTGAGGCACCAGCGTACTGATTGAACATGATTGATCACGTTGCTGTTGTCCCCGCCCATCTCCACACTCAGCCCTCTGCAGTTTGCTTGTGTTTCTCCTCACAGTCCAATCAGAAAAGCTTTGGTCCTCCTCACAGATTACAGTCACAACATCTCCCTCAGAGAAATCAGAGCTGTGAGGAAGAGGAGAGGTTAGATCAGGGCAAGGCTGGACTGGGACAAAAAGTCGGGATAAAGATTGAAAATGTGACGTCATTCAGGGGTAAAACCGCAAAGGATTCTGGGAACTTGTGGCAAGAGGTACTAGCGCACGCAGGCTTTCAATTGAACTGAGTTACACAGCGATAAAAAGAAACACAAAAATGGCAAGAAGCTGTTGTATTATTAACTGCAATAGCCGGTCGCATGACAGCCACGGGAAGCCGACGGGTAAAGTGATCGTTTTTTTTATCGGATTATGTCGTTGAAGAGAAATTTTTTAAGCCATGTTTCCGAAGTAAGAGCCGACGGATGGTCTGGATATACCAAATATAACGTCTCAGAACATCCAGCTCACAGGTTAGTCTGCTCCAAGCATTCCCACAAAGGTCAGAGTTTTGTTGTAGTTAATGCGTCATTTTTCTTAACATAATTGGTGATATAGGTTACAAGCAAGTCTGGCGCTGAACAGAAATTGTCGCGCTATGCTCCTTTATTTATTGTGCATAAATAGTGAATTGTCCTGACACAATATTGCGTTTCGCTTCTGTTATTACCTGGTACATTGACAAAAACATATACTTTTATTCACAGGATAAAACAGTTGTTTTGTATCACTAATTGTCCAGTACGATTACAGCATACAATATTATTGTCACTGCTACATTTCTGTAATGCTACCAGAAATTATTTCCACTACTAATTAATTACCGTTGAGCTCAAAGGTTCAAGCTCAAGGTTATATTAATAAACGGTTAACGAATGTGTATTTATGACGACGATTTGTGAGACTGGTAAACTTACCTTTGTTCGTACGATGGTCTTTCGTTCTACACGGTGCATTTCAAGGTCCTGCATCCATCCGTCGGTAAACTGTACCTGGGCTTGTTGCAGTGACCTGAAGTTACTAAACTTCATGAGTGTATGCACTCACTCCAAGAACCGTATGATTATAAATATGAGCGTGGTGAAAGTTGGGCAGCACGCTAACGTCTTTGGTCCCTCTGTGTGCTCGTAAGGGTCTGACCCTTTCACTCCTTTGATTTTTTCCTCGTATCTTTTCTTTGTCTTTTCGTCGAGTCTGTCTTTGTACGGACCGGCATTGTTCTCCTTTAGTTTTGTACATTCCTTTTTTGTGCGGCAAAGAAAAAACAAGAAGGTATTGGAACCGGAGAATGAACGTTTTGCGGTGCCGCAAATGTTTGCATTTGATGCGGTACTTGGATTGTTTTGCCACGAGTTCCCGGCATGCAATGCGCGAAAATCACGTGATTGCTAAACAAGGGGGAGGGTGCATCCGGCCTCCTCGGCTGTAATTGGTCCAGCCCAGAGTCGATCATGACCAATTGACCAATCCAACACCTTTCATTATATATACCCTTCCTAAAAAAAATCCTAAAAAAATCCATCGGCCCATAAAAACAAAAAATCGCCAGCGGCCCACCGGGCAAATGCCCGGTATGCCCGATGGCCAGTCCAGCTATGGATCAGGGGTGTCAAACTCAAATACACAGTGGGCCAAAATTCAAAACTGGAACAAAGTCGCAGGCTAACGTTAATATTTATTGAAATATATTTATTCCTCCAGATATAAGAATGAATCTTTTCTCAAACATGTTTTGCTGAAAAACTGAATATGGAACAAGTTCTGCTCCAATCATTTGGGTAAAGATAATAAACACTTTGATGGCCTATAAGTGAAAGTGAAAACGTGATAAACGAATAATATAATTAATAAATAATAAATAACTATTGTGGCTGCCGTCAGCAGCAGTTATGCAATTTGAGACAATTTTATGGTTCAAGTTACAATGAATAAGTGAAATACCTTATTGTTAATATATGTGCGATGTAATGTATGTTGTTGGTGTAAATACATTTACAAGGGTTTACAGAATGTTTCCGGGGTGGAACCAATGTTTAGTCTGTTGTTTGAGGTCGACGGTATATTCTGGTACACGCTACACTCGGTAGAGCGCAGCATGCTTTCGTCTCTCTCTGGTGGTGGTAGAGACATGTAGACGCATGCAACGGAGTGTTCGACTATGGGAAAGAGTGACACTACAAGAAGCGTTTCATTTAACCCCTGCAAGTTAATGCGGCCAATGAGGTATGCAATTTGTATATGTTGTGATAGAAAATAAGATGTTTGTTTGTTGATAGAGCGAGTGAGTTTATGGTAACCACGTGTATATGTTAGCATTTTGTGAAGGTCAAATTGTAAGCATTTGTGTTGTTTAATGATGTACCTTATTGTTTATTCTCTATGAGAACAATGTACGGTGGAAATTGATTATTTTATGTTGTTGTACAGTTCTCACGGCATCGTTACGGCATCTCTGGTGGCATCGTTGGTGGCGCCCGTGTGCAATAAATGCCAGTAAATCAAGAACGCCTTGTGTTCGTTTTTCAACTTGGAGGGAGTTACAGTGAGAACTCAGTCTGCTCGGCATGAGGCGAGGAGACGAGTAGCTGTGTCGTCATCCACTGAACAAGAAGAAATTCATCGCACGCTAGCATCAGACAGATAAGACTATGCATACGCCAGTTAACCTAAGCAGCAAACAGTTGAAGTTTACATGGACGATCCTTTAAGTGATGCATTTAAAACAAGTTAAATGTTAAGAAGTGGGTCAACTTTGACGACTGCTTTAAAGGAACACTGTAAGAACTGAAAGTAATCTGGTGCTCTGTATATTTCCTTTCTAAGTTCATGGTTCTGTCTAAATAAGATTTTTTATAGGTGAAGTCATTTTACCTATTTGTGTTATTTGGATGCTAGAAGTGTTGTAGAATTAAGTGCTGCGTCGTATGTGTTGTTGGTTTAGGAACAAAGTTCACCATATTTATACGACTCAAGATGGTATTCATTCAGATATGTTATTAAGGTTTAAGGTGTTGTAAAATCTTGAAGGTATTATCCATTCTTGATGTTTTGGACAAGTTCACCTAAAGACAAGGTTAAGCTTGTAGCTATTAATATTTCAGGCAATTGAGCTGGTCTGTTGTTGAACCGCATGTCTGTTAAAGGTATAGCTAGAATTTATTTTGTGCCAAGTAATAAGTAAACATCGCAGAATGGATCAAACAACTGAATATGAAACTAAGAATGGCGACTTACTTGAGGATAGTAGTGCCACAAATGTACAGCAGTCACGTGAAGAAGAGCCACGAAGAAGTCAAAGACCTCGAACGCTTACTGAAAAGGCTCAGCAACTGCATGATGATAAGTCAAAAAAACTTCAGCATCGTTTCACTACAACTTGTGATAAATGGAAAGCAAACGCCAAGCAAGCTAAGAAAATGATAAAGGGAGCCCCCTCTGTTGAGGTTGTGAAGGATTTGATGTGTAAGTTAAGTTGTGCATCAGCAGATGTGAAACACGCATATGAAGATTTGCGCAAATGTGCTTCCCCAGACAGTGAGATCCGTCGTAGGGTAGACACCTGTGACGCGGTATCCAAAATCATCTTGGACAATGCAACCACTTATCTTCAGAATAAAGATAACGAAGACGTTCAGATAGAGGATTTAGTCTGGCCTGAGTCTAGTTCAGTGTTTTCATCTTCAGCTTCTCAAGGCACAAGTAAGGGCTCTTAAAGAAGTCTAAGCTCTGCAAGCAGTTCCAGCATAAAGTCACAAAGGTCAAGCCTTTCCTCCATTAAGAGACAAGAGGCCGTAGCAGAGCTAGCTGCTACACAAGCTGCACTAAAGGTCCTGCAAGAGATAGAATGTGAGCAACAAGAACTTGAAAGTCTTAAAGAAGAAAATCGAAAGAAGATTGCATTACAAGAGGAAGAAAATGTGGCAAGAAAGAAAGCACTGGAAGAGAAACGCAGACAAATAGAGCGCTTACAGACTGTTAAGGAGCTAAGTGCGGCGCAGGCACGACTCCAAGTTTATGAACAAGATATAAGCTCGGATGAGGAAATAACAGAGTTACTTCATAACCACGCAGCTCAACAACATAGATCTCCAGGAGTTGTAAGGAGTCCACGTGAGCATCCCGTGATACACCAAGCAGATAGTATCACAGTCCTCGCTGAAGCAATAGCAGAGTCTATTAATGTAAGCCGTCTCCCAACACCTGAACCATCTATCTTCATGGGTGATCCACTAAGGTATAGCGATTGGAAGATGTCATTTCAAACCCTGATAGGCAGGAAAAACATTCCAGTAGGGGAAAGAGTCTATTACCTTCGTAAATATGTTGGCGGACCTGCAAAAAAGGCCATTGAAAGCTACTTCCTATTAGGAACGGATACAGCTTACAACTCAGCATGGGACATCCTGGAAGAAAGGTTTGGAAGTTCATTCGTGATAGCTAAAGCCTTCAAGGATAAGCTCGCAGCATGGCCAAAAATCGGACCCAAAGACAGCGTCAAGCTGAGGGACTTTTCAGACTTCCTTAGAGGCTGTCAGGCTGCAATGTCCCAGATTAAGGGTCTGGATGTACTGAACGACTGTGATGAAAATCAAAAACTTCTAACGAAACTGCCATATTGGCTGGTGGCCAGTTGGAACAGGAAGGTGACCGAGGTAGAAGAAACTTACAATGTGTTTCCTACTTTCAGTCAGTTCGTGGAATTCATCACAAAGGAAGCAAAAATAGCTTGCAACCCAGTAACTTCTCTTCATGCCCTGAAGTTTAATGATGGTGAAAAGGTAAAGATAACAAAGGCACGAAACATTGGTGCAAAGGTGCTTGCGAGCAACTCTGAAGAGAATGCAGAACGTAAGAAATGCACCTTTTGTGAAAGATGCAATCATGGCATACAGACATGCTGGAAGTTCAGGGAAAGACCAGTTGAGGAACGCGTTAAGTTTGTTCAGACAAAGAAGTTGTGCTTTGGATGTTTACAACCAGGACATCTCTCAAGGACCTGCAAAAGAAGGAGTCTTTGTGAGACATGTAAGGAAAAACACCCAACATGTTTACATGAAGACCGTGAAGGAGCAACCAGAAGAGAGAAAAGCAGTGATGAGCATGGGGAGAGTGTAAAAAACTCGAAATATGCTAAGTCAACGGAAGGAACAGAGAGCAAACATACTCCTGAACCATCAAATGAAGCTACATCAAACAGAGTAGTGCAAGGCATGGACAGCATGTACTCCTCTACAGTTGTCCCAGTTTGGCTATCTACATCAAGTAACCCAGAGAATGAAATTCTTGTATATGCACTACTTGACAACCAAAGCGATACCACATTCATTATGCAAGATAAGGCAGAAGCTCTGGAAATGAAAGGGGAGGCTGTGCAGTTAAAACTCTCCACACTTTCATCCAGAAATACAATCATCCCAAGTCAAAGGTTAGTTGGACTGCAGGTGAGAGGTTTCTACTCATCGAAGAAAATTTCTCTCCCTGTAACCTACTCAAGAGAGTTCATCCCTGCCAATCTAAGTCACATTCCTACACCAAGAACGGCAAGAGCTTGGACACACCTAGAGCATCTTGCAGAGGAGATCGCTCCATTGATTGAGTGCGATGTAGGGCTTCTCATAGGATACAACTGTCCACAGGCTTTGCTGCCCCGAGAGGTCGTCCCAGGTAAAGACAATGAGCCATTTGCTCAAAGGACAGATCTTGGATGGAGCATAGTCGGTTGTGTTAGCCCATGTGTCGACTATGGTGATGCTATAGGAAGCAGTCACAAGATTGTCATGAAGTCAGTGAAACCTCACCTCCAGACATCTAAGAAGCTCACAAACGAAGTGAAATATATATGTCGAACCCAAGTCAAGGAGTTCATTTCACCGCCAGATGTGCTGAGGATGCTTGAGTCTGACTTCAGTGAGAGAAGAGTAGAGGATGCTAATCTATCTCAGGAAGACTTGCGTTTCCTAACCATCATGGAAGAAGGAATCAAAATCAAGGCGGATGGTCACTGTGAAATGCCGCTCCCCTTCAAGAAAGATCGACCAAATCTCCCAGACAATAAGACGTGTGCAGTCCATAGGCTTCGATGTTTGAAAGGAAGATTTGAAAAGAACAAACAATATCAAAGGGACTACACGACCTTTATGAGTGAAATCATAACGAATGGGGATGCAGAAAAGGTCCCAAGAGGAGAAATTAACAACAGTCCTGTGTGGTACATTCCTCATCACGGGGTGTATCACCCACACAAGCCAGGAAAAATACGGGTTGTATTCGACTGCTCAGCAAGATTTGAAGGTGTGTCACTAAATGATCACCTTCTTACCGGACCAGAATTAACGAACAGCCTGATAGGTGTTCTCTGTCGCTTTCGCAAGGGACAAGTTGCCATAATGTGCGATATCGAGCGTATGTTCCATCAGTTTCACGTCAAAGCAGAGGACCAAGACTACTTGAGATTTCTCTGGTGGGACGATGGAAACTTCCAGGCTCAACCATCAGTCTGTCGCATGCGAGTGCATCTATTTGGAGCTGCCTCTTCCCCTGGTTGTGCAAACTTTGGGTTGAAACATGTTGCTAGCCCAAGGACATGGTCACTACAGTGAAACGACCATTCAGTTCATTGAACGAAACTTTTATGTGGACGATGGGCTCACAAGTGTCGCAACCAAGGATGAAGCCATTAAGTTGGTAAAGGAACAAGGCAACTGCAGTGCTGGCAAACTGCGAATTCACAAATTCATTTCTAACAATCATGAGGTACTTGCATCCATTCCAGAGAGTGAACGTGCAGATTCAGTACGAAACCGCGACTTGGTTTTTGGTGAGTCCCAAATTGAGAGAGCTCTGGGAATCAAATGGTGCATTGTTGCAGACCAGTTCCATTTCAGAGTGATTGTGGATGAACGCCCACTTTCCAGAAGAGGAGTCTTATCAACTGTGGCATCCATCTATGACCCTCTCGGCTTTGTGGCACCATTTGTTCTGGTTGGAAAGCAAATACTCCAACAGATGTGTCAAGACAAGGTTGGATGGGATGAACCACTGTCAGAAGAGCTCAAACCACGGTGGGAGTCTTGGCTATTGGATTTAAGGAACCTGGCTGACATCAAAATTCAGCGCTGTTATCTCCCAGAAGGTTTTGAGAAGGTCGAAAGATATGAACTGCATCATTTCTCAGATGCGAGTGTTAAAGGGTACGGTGAATGTTCTTACTTGAGAGCAATCAGTGTTTCAAACCAAGTCCACTGCTCTCTGGTTATTGGCAAAGCCAGGGTGACTCCTACAAAGGTCACCACAATACCCAGGCTTGAGCTATCAGCAGCAGTTATTGCCGTGCGAACGAGTGACCTGCTTAAAA
The DNA here is from genome assembly GCF_900408965.1 of Simochromis diagramma. NCBI lineage: Eukaryota > Metazoa > Chordata > Actinopteri > Cichliformes > Cichlidae > Simochromis > Simochromis diagramma. Next base: position 505,943 of record NW_024387541.1, read on the forward strand.
GGGAGTTGGAAGTTCAAGCCAAAGAATTCTTCTGGACAGATTCGAAGGTTGTTCTTGGATACATCAACAACGAGGCTAGAAGGTTTCACATATTTGTGGCAAATCGCATTCAGCGTATCCAAGAAGGTTCCGATCCAGACCAATGGAGATATGTGACTTCTGAGAACAATCCCGCTGACCATGCATCACGGGGTCTGACAGCAAAGGGACTAATTACTTCCAGCTGGTTCACCGGTCCAGATTTTCTCTGGCAGGATAAACTTCCTGCTGATGACATTAAGGTGGGAGAGTTGGGAGCTGAAGATCCAGAACTTCGTAAGACTTTTGTCCATAAGACACTGACCACAGAATATTCATTGCTCAATCGTTTCTCAAGATTCTCAAACTGGACAAGGCTAGTTAAAGCAATTGCACGACTCAAGCGATACGTCAAAGAGCTCAAAGGTCTGACGTACAGAACAAACGAAGTCACCAGTCTTGAGGAGAGGAAAGAGGCAGAGCTTTTCATCATAGCTACTGTCCAAAACGAACTGTTTTCTGAAGAAATCAAAGATCTGAAATCGAAGCAGACAACAACAAGAGATCGTGCAAATAGGTTGCACAAACTGAATCCTTTTTTGGATAAAAGGGGTGTGTTAAGAGTGGGAGGTCGGCTGGAGCATACAGATTTACACCCACACATCAAACATCCAGTGATCTTGCCAAACAAAACCCACATATCAAAGTTACTGATTGAACACTTCCATCAAAGGGTTCATCACCAGGGACGTGGGATGACGATGAATGAGCTGCGATCAAATGGCATTTGGCTATTGGGATGTAGTCACGCAGTGTCTTCCTACATCTACAAGTGTGTCAAATGTAGGAAATTCAGAAGGAATGCTGAGGTACAAAGAATGGCAGATTTACCGCGTGAGAGAGTTGAAGCATTGCCCCCTTTTTCCTATTGTGGAATGGACTGTTTCGGCCCGTTTTACGTTAAGGAGGGAAGAAGGGAACTTAAACGCTATGGTCTGCTATTCACATGTCTGTGCTCTCGTGCTGTGCATATAGAGCTTCTCGACGACATGACCAGTGATGCCTTCATTAATGCTCTTCGAACCTTTATCGCCATACGAGGAAGTGTTCGACAACTTCGGTCCGATCAGGGCACCAACTTTGTTGGAGCAAGACGAGAGTTCTTGGTATCTGTAAGGAAAATGGACCAAGAAAGCCTAAGACAACTAGGTTGTGAGTTTGTCATGAACCCGGCATCTGCCAGCCATATGGGTGGGGCCTGATAAAGGCAGATTAGGACGATTAGAAGTGTTTTGACATCCATTCTGGATCATTCATCCAGAAGACTTGACACTTCATCCTTGCGTACCTACCTTTATGAAGTCATGGCGATCATAAATAGTAGGCCCTTAACAACTCACCTGTTGAACGATCCCACTGGTCCACAGCCTCTTACGCCGAATCACATCCTGACTATGAAGTCTTCAGTGGTTTTACCACCACCTGGTGAGTTTGTGAAGGAAGACCTTTATCTTCGCAAGAGATGGCGCAAGGTGCAATACCTGGCTAATGAATTCTGGACCAGATGGAAAGGGGAATACTTGCTGAATCTTCAGCAGAGAGGAAAATGGTACAAGGCACGGAGAAATGCCAAGATCAACGACATTGTGGTGCTGATGGACAATAGTCTACCCAGAAATGAGTGGAAGTTGGCCAAGGTAACCAAGGTGTACCCTAGTGATGGAATCATTAGGAAACTCGAGCTGCTAATCAATGATGCGACATTGGATGACCAAGGAAAAAGAGTTAACAAGCCAGTGTATCTTGAAAGACCTATCCACAAAACAGTTACCCTACTTGAAGCTGAATAGTTCAGAATTCTTGTCTCTGTGATTTATGTGACTAAGGGACTGTATACACTTGCCTTTACAACGAGGTTCAGTTGAAAAATCATTAATGATTTGGTGGGAGTGTGGCTGCCGTCAGCAGCAGTTATGCAATTTGAGACAATTTTATGGTTCAAGTTACAATGAATAAGTGAAATACCTTATTGTTAATATATGTGCGATGTAATGTATGTTGTTGGTGTAAATACATTTACAAGGGTTTACAGAATGTTTCCGTGGTGGAACCAATGTTTAGTCTGTTGTTTGAGGTCGACGGTATTTTCTGGTACACGCTACACTCGGTAGAGCGCAGCATGCTTTCGTCTCTCTCTGGTGGTGGTAGAGACATGTAGACGCATGCAACGGAGTGTTCGACTATGGGAAAGAGTGACACTACAAGAAGCGTTTCATTTAACCCCTGCAAGTTAATGCGGCCAATGAGGTATGCAATTTGTATATGTTGTGATAGAAAATAAGATGTTTGTTTGTTGATAGAGCGAGTGAGTTTATGGTAACCACGTGTATATGTTAGCATTTTGTGAAGGTCAAATTGTAAGCATTTGTGTTGTTTAATGATGTACCTTATTGTTTATTCTCTATGAGAACAATGTACGGTGGAAATTGATTATTTTATGTTGTTGTACAGTTCTCACGGCATCGTTACGGCATCTCTGGTGGCATCGTTGGTGGCGCCCGTGTGCAATAAATGCCAGTAAATCAAGAACGCCTTGTGTTCGTTTTTCAACTTGGAGGGAGTTACAATTATATTTTTTGATAAGTGAAGTGAAGTTCACTGAACTGAAAGGAAATTTTGGTTTGATGATGGTTGACATGTTTTCCAAATAGAAGTTTTTCCTCTAGTGAGGAGATGCAGGTGCAGCAGAGCATTGCTGGAAGAAATGATCCCAAGGGTGGAATCTCCTGAGAAATCTCCAGAGACCCAGCGAGAAGTAGGGACCATAGCTGACAGCCCAGGCAGGGGTTGAGGTCAAAGGTCATGCTGTTTGGGGACTTACTGGTCATCATGAGAAGATTCTGGAACCACAGCAATGACCATAAAGCTGCACTGGATGGAGAGCTGTGCCACGGGGCTTTCCAGAGGTAACCACGAGGAGATTGTGGACAACATGTGAAATGAGAGAAAAGCTCTTTATTAGTAACTTTTACAACTTCTGGCAGGTTAATGTCTGAACTTTGGAGTGAAACACACCCTTAGTTACAGGAAATAACACCACTGTCTGTAACTAAGTGAATCCACCTTAACACCACCTGTGTGTGTGTGACTGTATTACACTCCCACTGCTGGGAACCTGAACAAGAACCAGAACAAAGTCTAAAATAGAAGCTGACAAACAGCTGCACCACCGAGTGACACTATTTTATAAACTTCACAACAGGTTTCATGTTGTGACCTGTGGAGGTGAAAAGACACAAAACCTGTTTTACAGCTTTTGAGCTGCAGGCAGGATTGAAACACACCTTAGTTAAAAGTCAAACAGCAACATTTTCTCCTCCCCTCACGTCACTCAAATGTGACAAACCAGGAAACAGGAAGTTCTTCGTCCTCAGTAAAGAGAGACGCACAGACGATCAGACTGAGCTCAGACCAAACTAGCAGCTTCCTCTGAGTGAGTCCAGCTACAGGAGAGAAAAGTGGAAAACTCCAACACTGCTGCTTCAAGCTGCTGACGCTCCACACACTGAATGTGAGTTTGAGCAAAAACACGACTCAAAGGAAGTTTCAGTGAAGGTGGTAGAGGAGGGAGGGGAGCCAGGACTGACTGTACTTCCTGTCTGCTGTTTTCAGCTTCACTCACAGACTCAATGGCTTCCAGATCAGAGGAGGATCTCTGCTGTCCGGTCTGTCAGCGGGTCTTCAGAGATCCTGTTCTTCTGTCATGTAGCCACAGCTTCTGTGAAGACTGTCTGAAGAGATGGTGGAGAGAGAGAATAATACACGAGTGTCCAGTTTGTAAGAGAAGATCTTCAAAGGAAAAACCACCTTTAAATCTGAATTTAAAGAACCTGTGTGAGTCGTTCTTACAGGAGAGAGAGCAGAGAGCTTCAGAGGCTCTCTGCAGTCTGCACTCTGAGAAACTCAAACTCTTCTGTCTGGACCATCAGCAGCCAGTGTGTCACATCTGCAGAGACTCAGAAAAACACACCAATCACAGATTCAGACCCATCGATGAAGCTGCACAACAACACAAGAAGGAACTTCAGGAAACTCTGGAGCCCTTAAAGAAGAAGTTAAAGGTTTGTGAAGAAGTTCAAGTGAAGTTTGATCAAACAGCAGAACACATTAAGGTCCAGGCCCGACACACAGAGAGGCAGATTAAGGAGCAGTTTAAGAAGCTTCAGCAGTTTCTAGCAGAGGAAGAGGAGGCCAGGCTGGCTGCACTGAGGGAGGAAGAGGAGCAGAAGAGTGGGATGATGAAGGAGAAGATGGAGGCTCTGAGCAGAGAGATAGCAGCTCTTTCAGACACAGTCAGAGCCACAGAGGAGGAGCTGAGAGCTGAAGACGTCTCATTCCTGCACAACTACAAGGCTGCAGTGGAAAGAGTCCAGCGCTGCCCCCTGCTGGATGATCCACAGCTGCCCTCAGGAGCTCTGATAGACCAGGCCAAACACCTGGGCAACCTGACCTTCAACATCTGGAACAACATGAAGGACATGGTCTCCTACACTCCTCTCATCCTGGACCCAAACACTGCTGATCCAAAACTCATCCTGTCTGAAGATCTGACCAGTGTGAGACGAGGAGGAGAGAGGCAGCAGCTTCCTGATAATCCAGAGAGGTTTGAGAGTTATTGCTCTGTCCTGGGCTCTGAGGGCTTTAACTCAGGGACTCACAGGTGGGATGTTGATGTTGAAGACAGTACATGGTGGGGACTGGGTGTGTTTGCAGAGTCTGTGCAGAGGAAGGGAGACATACAATCTGGATTATGGAGAATATTTTTCTATCAAGGTAAATACTACACACGCTCACCATCAGCTCCTCTCACTGATCTCTCAGTTCAGAAGAAGCTCCAGAGGATCAGAGTGAATCTGGACTGGAACAGAGGAAAGCTGTCGTTCTCTGATCCTGATACTAACACACACATACACACCTTCACACACACTTTCACTCACAGGATGTTTCCATACATTCGCACTGTTGATGGTGATAAACTGAAGGTGTGTCCATTGAAGGTGTCAGTGTCAGTGCAGCAGATGAGTTGAGGATGATGATGTTTCTAATGTTGTTTCCTGTCAGTGAGTTGAAGCTGTTAAACTGCAGCTGTCCTCCTGCTGCCTCGTTGTTCCAAAGCTCTTTGTTTCTCTTTTAGTTTCACTGTTTCTTTCTGTTTCTGCTGTCCACCTTTTCACATGGAAAATCATTTCACTGTTTCTCACTGAATGACTCCCCAAACTAGATTTGAAATTCTATCAAGTTTCTAATCATTACAAGTGATTCATGTTTCTATTTGATGTGTAAATGGAGATGATTTAGTTTGCTGGGATATGGACTGACATGTGTTGAATGGGAGGAGCAGTTTGTTGTTGTCTTCTTGTCTGTTTATGACAACAATAAATATGTTGTTGAAACAATGATTCATGTTTAACTCCATATATGAAATGTTTCTGATCTTTGAATTCTGTTTGATTAAAGACTTTCTTCATGACACAAATGAGATTTCAGTGTATTAACAGAACTAAATAAGCTCAGAGTTGAAAGGCTGGAGTATTATGTACGTGCTTCACTGTCAGGATCTTCAGGGGGATTCAAAGGGAAACATCAAACTGCTGTAATGAGATAAACTAGTTGGGCTGAACACACTTATCTGTAGTTTGTCTCCATCCAGGATCATCAGAATATAATGAACATGTGTGAAGAGCCACAAAATGCTGCTGCCCTCTCAGCATGATGAGCTCCAGCCTTTGTTAGCAGGACAACAGGAAACATGAGACAACTTTCAGAGACAGTAACCAACTGTGGCCACAAGATGGCAGCAGCTGATCTGAGATCCTTTATTGGACAGAAGGACTCTGCTCTGTGATGTCATCAGAGAGACGGCCTTCACCCTGATAGATCTGACGTCATGTCTGCACTGCGATGATGAAAGCTGATAAACACATTGTTATTGATCCATGAAATCACCTCTGTCCTCTCAAGTGTAGCTGTTTACAGAGCTGAAGAAGTCCTTCATCATCAAAACAGACAAACATGTATTTCCTGTATTAAGTGACGTCGTCCTCACTCTGACCTCTTACATACATTCTGTTCAGTTTTCCTGCTGTAAGAAATAAACTGTGTGAAAATAGAAATGCAGGGAAACATCCATTAATCACAGCTGAGCCGTTTGTTTCTGACTCACATTCAATGAGGCTTCAGGTGTAAATACCTCAGAAGTGTTTGTGAGTTCAGTAGAAGCAGACCCAGTCGACCATCATGGCCTCCACAGCACTACACAATGCAACAGAAAGGCCTTCATCATCTGCTGAACCATCTCTGAACCACGACGCTCTCCCTGCATCTAAAAGCTGTTAGTCAGGATGAGATGCTGCTGTGATCGCTCACAATTTACCTGTGAGACCTTTGTAAATATTGTCTTTGTTTCTGGAGGAAACACCTTTAGTCTGTTTGTATTTGGAGTGCAGATCTGGGCGTCCATCACTTTAACCTGCACACGTTTAGTTATTGAGTGTAGTTGATGTTTGGCAGCATTTTATAAGTGACAGTTCATGAACGGTGAAGGAACAGAGGACGCCTGACCATCCTACCTGTGTCAGTAAGAAGACTTTCATCACAACTTCACAACTTAACACGACTGAAACCTGAATTCAGTGTTGCATAGTTTACTAACAGTGTGTGCTGACACTGAAGTTAGCAGTTTGTTTCCTAAGAGCTGCTGGGACAAACCACAGTGACCGGCTACAGAGTTTAGTTAAGGTGGTTCTAACATGTGACCTGTTGAATTATTTACAGGGATTTATTTTTCATTTAAAGCATCATTTGTGAAGTTTTTATGAAGTTTACTTCTTTTATGTTCTTTGTGTAACGTTTAGATTTTCTTCTCTTGTGTTTTAACTCTTCAGGTTTCCTGTAACAGAGATGTAAACCACCGTTTTCTGATGGTGCTGCACTGTGACATAAACACTGCCACTTTATTAGGCACACCTTGCTGACTGCAGGTTATAACCCCTGCTGGAAACATCCCCACAGATTTGGATCCTTATTGCCATGACAGCACCACACAGCTGCTCCAGATGCTGCAGGATGCTGGTCAGGGCTCTAACAGTGAAACTTTACTGAAAGTAAGAAACCTGAGAGGAAATAAACTTTGACTTTAGTAAGCTGAGCTCTGAAGCTGTGATGGAGCTCAGTCGGTGTGAAGGCGGCTGCTGTGTAACAAATGTTTGTCTGAGGTGCTGCGACTGATCGTGGTCATGTTTATTTAAAGAAGTCACTGATGAAGCAGGCTGTGCAGTCCGAGCTCTTCATCAGTTAACAGTCCTCCAGAGCTGCTGCAGGGAGCTGACTGTCCTCCAGGTGGCGCTAAGTGAACAAAGTCCAAAGAAATAAACTTGGACTGTTTTTTGAAGCCTAAATAAAATGTGAATAAACTTTATAGATACATTTGAAACCAGCTACTCTGTGACTTTACACACTCACACAGTAACAGAGCTGATTCCTGATTGGAGCAGCACAGAGTTAGTTTTCTTTTCTGGCTGTGGATTGGTTCGTCAGGATTTCCCCCTTTACAGGTTTTAAAAACAATCTCTGTTTTTACATTTTTTGACCTCCTTCTTGTGTCTAAAGGTGAAGCAGCACCAGCCTCCTCTGATCCTCATGTTGTAGCTCTGTGTGTCCAGCAGGGGGCAGAACACCTCCAAACTGTGCCAGCAGCTGTCAAGACTTTGTTGGTTATTGTCATTTCGTGTTACACAGCCTGAAACGAAATACTGTTCCTCACCAGCCTCTACAGTGCAATAACCAACATATTTTAAAAAGAATAAATACAGTTTAAAGGGAATAAGTTTAAAAAAGAGCAGCAAAAAATGAATCATGATTCATGAGTCAGTAAAGTGATTCTCGAGTATTGAACGATTTGTTCATGATTCGCGCATCTCTCTGAGATAACAAGAAGTACAGGAGGATTATTTTCATCTGGATTCAGTTTGTCTGTGTGTGTGAAGGAGACACGAGGCTGGGTGGACACTTAACATCTGTAATCCAGCTGTGACAGAGACAAAGAAGTGTAATGTGTGTATCAGTGTGGTGTGTTGTAGTTTCAGGAGTCAGGATGCAGCTACAAAGCTTCTTGTTCAGTGTATACAAACAGCTGTAGCTCCATAAAGGCAGCATGCAGAGACTCACAGTGTCTTATAATGAGAGGCTGCTTTCTCTCACACATTATGTTCACTTGTTATCAGCACATGTTGTTGTTCTGTGGAAGCTAACATCTTGTAGTTTCTGACACTTTGCATGTTTAGCATGAGGCTAAAATTCCCCCTCAGTGGGTCACTGGTGACCTGCTGGATGTTCAGAGGTTCATTAAATCCAACATGACTAAAAACTCAAATGTCAAAGGAAATAAACAAAATATTTAAAGTCAATCATTCTGATCATAATTGTACTTTGACCTTTAACCTCTCTGCTCTGTGTTGTTTCCTCTTTCAGTCCAGAAAACCATCACAGCTGAGTCTGGACAGGACGTCACTCTGACATGTCGAGCTCCAAACAACAACATTAGAGTAATAAAGTGGGAGAGATTTGACCTGAAGCCAGATTATGTGCTTTTGTACCAGGATGGTCTCTCTGATTCAACACACCAGCATCCATCTTTTAAGAACCGGGTGGATCTGCAGGACAGACAGATGAAGGATGGAGACGCGTCTTTGATTCTGAAGGATGTGACAGTTCATGACGCTGGAGCATACGAGTGTCGTTTCTTCATGGAAGTCCATCAGCAGCCTCAACCTGATTGTTACAGGTGAGTAGAGTTGAGTGTGTGTGTGATCAGAGGTGAAGCTGCTTCCTGGTTGTTGATGTTTGTTTGTTGTATGGATGAGCTGGTGGATGTCAGAGGTAGACAGATGTTTCTCCAGCTGTTGTCTTTGTGGCTGGTAGTCTAGAGTTGTAGAGCAGCATTGTTTGGTTAGAGCAGAAACAAAGACATCTATGAATCCGTCTCTTCCTCTCTTGCTCTCTAACTCGTCTGTAAACATGTGTGGGGAAACTCAATGTTAAAGCCTACAGCTGGAGGGGGAGGGGAGGGGTGAAGCTGGTGGTTGTGAGTCTGTGAAAGTGAATCACAGTCAACTACAGCCCCTTAAATTGCCTTATTACTCGATGCTGAGAAAGCATTCGAACGGGTGGAGTGGGATTATCTGTTTTATACTGTAAATAAATTTGGATTTGGCCCTAATTTCATTTCATGGATTCAGTTACTTGACTCCTCACCTATGGCACGTGTTAGAACAAATTTGTTATTCTCTTCTTATTTCCCACTTCTCCGTGGTACGAGACAAGGATGTCCCTTATCCCCTCTCCTTTTGCGTTATCAATTGAACCATTGGCGATTAAACTGCGAGCTGACAGTTGCATTAAGGGCATCTTCAGAGCTGACCAGGAGCACAAAATATCCGTATATGCTGACGATCTCCTGCTGTATATGTCAGAGCCTTTATAACACTGAATAAGCATATCCCTGCATTTATTTGGAACGGCAAAAGTCCATGAATTCGTAAAGATTTCATGCAGAGAACTAGGCCAATGGGTGGATTAGCCTTGCCAATGTTTCAGTGTTATTATTGGGCAGCAAATATTCGAAATATGCTGGATCAGTAATTTTACCACAGAGACTCCAGCTTGGCTCCAAATTGACTCATCCAATTGTGGCAAAATGTGCCTATCAGCTTTGTTGAGTTCAGCTCTCCCATTAGAACTGTACACCTATAAATGTAACCCTTTGTTGTATGACTCGCTCAGAATCTGGGTGCAATGTAAGGTTTTGGTTACACTTAATGTCAATTAAAGCACCTATCAGCTCAAATCATATGTTCCCACCCTCCATGATGGACTCTGCCTTTAAAATATGGGAAGGTAATGGACTTAGAAATATCAAAGACCTTTTTGCAGATGGAATTTTTCTCATTCACGCAGCTCCTGAAGCAGTTTAATGTTCCTCGCAAACATTTTTTCCGCTATTTACAAGTTCACCACTTTGTAAAGAGTCGATTTCCTTCATTTCCAGAAGTACCTGAGGAAACTTCTTTGGATAAAATTATTAATATAAACACTCATAAGAGAGGGGCGATTAAAGAAACGTATGCTATATTATTAGATCTTCAATCTCCTTCTCTCTCCATCCTTAAAGCACAGTGGGACAAAGACCTTGGGATGACTTTAACAGATGAACTCTATGTTTTCTCCATAGGGTACACTCTTCTTCTATATGTGCCAGACATGGGCTGACCCCCTGTGTAACAGATGTAAAGCAGAAACAGGTTCACTCCTTCATAGTTTTTGGACATGCCCCAATCTTCATAACTATTGGGTGTCTACCCATATGGAAAAGATACATATAAATCTTATAAAGTTTGTATCGGTCTTGTGTGAAGCTTTTATGAAAAGCATAAAAGAGTGAAAACAGATTAAGATCATTTAAAAATTATATAAATGAAACTTGTATGTTTTGGATATTTACTAAAACAATATAAGAAAGTAATGAGAAAGTGGCCACTTTCATGAGTAAATCATATAAGCCTTATATGATTGACTGTATGAAGTAGGCCACATCTTATGCAAGTCTTATAAGTTTTTTCTATTTCTTTTCCATATGGGTATATTTAACACCTTTTCAGAGATATATAACGTTAATTATGATCCCTCTGCTCTAATCTTTGGGGTGATACCTCAAAACATCACTTTGCCAAAATACTATTCAAATTCTATTGCCTTTGCTTCACTCACTGCAAGGCGCCTTATACTTTTAAGATGGAAGCAGGAAGCTCCTCCCACACATGAACAGTGGCTTGCAGAGCTCATGAAGTTTTTGCATTTAGAAAAGATGAGATATACACTGGTAGGTTCAACCACCAAATTTCTTGAGGCATGGCAGCCTTTTCTAATGTACATGGAAACATTTAAAATGACCACATTGTCATGACCAGATACCATCCATCCATTTTATTTTTGTGTTTGTTGTTTGTTTGTTTTTTGTTTTGTATGTTCAAAGTTTTGCTATTAACATGCTGCTGTAACTGAAAATAAAATGAAAAAATAAATAAAACTCAAATGTCAAAGGAAATAAACAAAATATTTAAAGTCAACCATTCTGATCATAATTGCACTTTGACCTTTAACCTCTCTGCTCTGTGTTGTTTCCTCTTTCAGATCAGAAAACCATCACAGCTGAGTCTGGACAGGATGTAATTCTGCCATGTCGAGCTCCAAACAACAACATCTTCGCTCTAGAGTGGGAGAGAGCTGACCTGAAGTCAGGAAATGTTCTTTTTCGAGTTGGTTGTGATATTATTCTAGATGACCAGCATCCATCTTTTAAGAACCGGGTGGATCTGCAGGACAAAGAGATGAAGGATGGAGACGTGTCTTTGATTCTGAAGGATGTGACGATTAATGATGCTGGAACATACGAGTGTCGTTTCCTCATGGTAGAAGCACGCTCATTCAAACACAGGTTCAAGGTTCTTTATTTGTCACATGCATAGTTATACAAGTATAACACACAGTGAAATGTAGCCTGACACGCTCCTCGACATGTGCAAAAATTGGGGGGGGGTGTAGAGGAAGAACATTATATATATATATATATATATAGTATATACTTTGGATGAATGTGCAGTAGTAGCAGCAAGCAGGTGAATTCTGGATATTAATATGAATAGACATCTGACTATTTTACAGGATAGACAATATAAACATATTTAAAATTAAAGGAATTGAAATGTACATTGTGCCTTGGTTTAGAGTGTCTGGAAGAGTCCTGACTCAGTCAATTATAGATGATGTGAGAGGGCGGGTGTGTGTGTTTAGGGCCCGGATGGCTTGGGGATAGAAGCTCCTCTTGAGTCTCTCTGTCCTTGCCCGGAAGATGCGGAACCTTCTACCAGATTGCAGAAGTTGGAACAGTTTGTTGCCAGGATGGGACGGGTCCTTCAGTATCTGCGCTGCTCTAGTCCGGCATCTCCTGGTGTAGGTGTCCTGAAGCGGGGGGAGAGCAATCCTGCAGCAGCGTTCTGCTGTACGGATCACTCTCTGGAGAGCTTTTTGGTCATTCACACAGCTGTTCCCAAACCACGATGTCATGTTCTGTGTGAGGATGCTCTCCACAGCGCCTGTATAGAAAATCCTGAGGATCTTTGGAGAGACCCTGAACTTCCTCAGTTGTCGTAGGTGATACAGGCGCTGCCTAGCCTTTTTGGTCTGGACCTGAATGTGGGCAGCCCATGTCAGGTCTGAGGAGATGTGGACACCAAGATGCTTGAAGGACTGCACCCTCTCCACTGGAGCTCCATTGATGATGATGGGCTTGTAGTCTCTGTGCTGACCCCTTCTGAAGTCCAACACCAGCTCCTTGGTCTTGCTGACGTTCAGCTGGAGGTGGTTGTCCTGGCACCACGATGCCAGATTCTTCACTTCATCCATGTAGGCCGCCTCATCGTTGTTGGAGATGGCACCCAACACCACTGTGTCGTCAGCAAACTTCACAATGGTGTTGGAGCCATGGGTGGCCACACAGTCTGAAGTGTAGAGGGAGTAGAGCAGTGGCGAGAGGACACATCCCTGAGGTGCTCCTGTGTTGATGGTGATGCTGTTGGAGAAGCACCTGCCCACCCTCACCACCTGAGTTCTGCCAGTGAGGAAGTCCAACACCCACTCACACAGACGGCTGTTAAGTCCCAGATCCCTCAGCTTTGTGAACAGTCTGCAGGGCACTATTGTGTTAAACGCTGAACTGTAATCAACAAACAGCATTCGCACATAGTTACCCTGTTTCTTGTCCACGTGGCTGAGAGTGGTGTGTAGGACGTGGGCGATGGCATCCTCTGTGGATCTGTTGGATCTGTAGGCGAACTGCAGCGGATCTGTGGTGTCTGGGATGGAGGAGGAGATGATGTTCTTCAGCAGCCTCTCAAACACCTTCATTACTACCGAGGTCAGTGCAACTGGCCGGTAATCGTTCAGGGATGAGGGTTTGCTGTTCTTGGGCACAGGGATGATGGTGGATCTTTTGAAGCATGTGGGGACCACAGACTTCGCCAGGGACTCGTTGAAGATGTAAGTGAACACACCTGCTAGCTGGTCAGCACAGCAGCGCAGCAGACGGCCGGTGATGCCGTCTGGCCCCGCCGCTTTCCTTGTGTTCACTCTCCTCAGTGCCGCTCGGACGTCATGCTCCGCGATGCTGGTCACCGGGCTCTCGCTGATGACGTCACTGTCCTCGGTAGTCAGGCGGTAGATAGCATTAGCCGCCTGGCTAACCTCGAAACGGGCGTAGAACTGATTCAGCTTCATCAAACTGGTTGTTGTTCCTCCAGGTGAGTGAGTAGAGTTGAGTGTGTGTGTGATCAGAGGTGAAGCTGCTTCCTGGTTGTTGATGTTTGTTTGTTGTATGGATGAGCTGGTGGATGTCAGAGGTAGACAGATGTTTCTCCAGCTGTTGTCTTTGTGGCTGGTAGTCTAGAGTTGTAGAGCAGCATTGTTTGGTTAGAGCAGAAACAAAGACATTTATGAATCCGTCTCTTCTTCTCTTGTTCTCTAACTCGTCTGTAAACATGTGTGGGGAAACTCAATGTTAAAGCCTACAGCTGGAGGGGGAGGGGAGGGGTGGAGCTGGTGGTTGTGAGTCTGTGAAAGTGAATCCTGCCGCTGCCATAGTTGGTGAAAACGTACTTAGTGCAGACACAAAACGTCCATCAGCTTCAAAGTGTGTCAGAAAAATGTCCACATGGTGACTGATGGATGAGAGAGGTCCCATTGTTGTTGTTGTGCACAAATCATTGAACAACACAAACACTTAGAGCTGCTTTCAGTGCTGCCTGTTTTGTTACTGCACACATTTCTGATGGTCCTACAGTCCAACGTAGCAAACATCTCCCTGAAACCTCCTCTTAGAGACCAAAGGTTGGATCAGAGCGAGCAGCTGAAAGGACACATCTATGAATGCAGTCAGAGACTTTCTCACAACCTCACACTTCATCTCATCACATTTACACTCAGGTTCTCTGTTAGTCACTGAGATTACAGACTCGCACATTTAAAATAATCTGAATGTTGGATCAGATGAAGTTAATATTTTCTATTTCTTGAACATATGTTTAATTAGCATGTTGCTAAAGCTTTAAGTAATGCACTGGTGACCTGGTGTATGTTAACAGGTCAATTAATCAAATCCAGAATAACTCAAATGTAAGCTAAACAGCATAAATATTAAACATAAACAACATCATATTTCCCCCATGGCACAGTCACAGCACTTCCTGGAGTTTCTCATTTGATCGTTCATCGACACTCATGACTTACAGAGACTCTGAACATCAAACACAGGAATAAAACAAGCAGTGAGCACAACAAAGGATTATTAAAGCAGGAATATTAACTCTATTCTAACTCTAGTAACTCTACACCAGGAAACCACCAAATCTTCTGCAAATGTGATTTTAACCAGTCAAAATGTTTTTGGATATTTATTTAGTGTAGAAACCTAAAAAGTCAGTTTTATTTTAGATGTTTGGTTGTTTTGAACAATTATATCAAACTGTAAGTATGATGTTTGGTATATAGTGTTATATATTGCATGGTATTGATATATTGCACTGTTTGAAGTGCTTTGTATATAAAAGTAGTAAACTGTGTACACAGTGTTTGGTGTGACAGAGCTGTTGTCACTGAATCACAGGTTCAGATGTTTCAGCCTCATAATAAACAAACACGTTTTCAGAGAGTCGAGGATTTGACCTTCCAAAAGTCTCAGACATGTTTTAATGAGCTCTCACAGTCTGCAGCCAAACAGGTCAAATTATAAAGAACAGCTGGATCAACCCAACATGACCTCTGACCCCGAAGCAGCTGTTAGACCTGTGTATTTGAAAAGAATTATGATTTTTTTTATGGTGAAAGCAAGATTCAGATCATGTTTTTAAATAAAAGGCAGAAAAATCAACATTAACATTTTCTCACTTTATAAAGATTATGAATGATTTTTTCATCTAATCTCCTGAACTAGAAGAGGACACCTCACAGCTGTTTCTCACCTGCAGGTCAGACAGGAGGACACAGAGATGAACTGTGAGTCGGACGATCTGAGGACAGACAGAAACTCTCCTGAACATCCAGCAGTCGACTCTGATGATCATCATGTTCAGACTCGGACCAACAGTGTGTGTCTGTGCTGTCAGTGACTCTGAACTACAGCTTATTCATCTTCAGGCTGTTCATGAGATTTACTGACACAAAGTCAACTGTGTTACAAACACACATGAATTTCTGATCTCAGAGTCAGTGAGTGTTGGAGCTTCAGGTTAGGCAAATTAACTATTTTATGTTGGTGTGATTGTTTATTAGCTTCATGTGACTTTTTCTTCTTTAAGTACAGTCCACTGGAAAACACTTTGTATAAAAATCATCTCTTTGGCTGACATTTCTTTAGTTTGTAAACCAATCTTACCCAGTTTAACAGATTGTACAAACTGTTAACGTCTCAGGTATTTCTCTCTCTCTGATCCTGCACTGAGAAGTTTGACAACCTCTTCAACTTTTCTTTAACATGACACACTGTTCAGGTCAGATTTAAACTGCTTTGACCTTTGACACCAGCAAAACATCCTGAACAACTTTGCTGGGTTGAGACCTGATTACTTTTCATAAACAGACCCATGAGACTCAAAAATATGAAACATATTGTCACATTTTATACTGTTGTATAGATGATGCAAACTTTTGTGCACCGATGCTCTGATCTCTGGTCTGACCAAAGCTTTAACTCCAAACATCTCTCCACTGTTAGAGCTTCTGCACTGTTTCAGGTTCAAATCATGGTTCATATTTTCATGGCCTGATGGTGTGACGCCTCCACCTACATCACTGAACTGCTCCACTTCTGTACTCTTCTCTCTGTGGCCTTCTTGAAATGTCCTCTTGGTGTTTGTGGGGTTTTTCTCAGTTCATGTGTGCCTTATAAGAGTTTGTTTTTTAAAGACAATGACAATCAGTGAATTCCTTCTGTGATTGAATGAAATATGAGCACTATGTAAGTGTGTAAGTGTTAATAAAGATTTACATGTACCTGTTGAATTCTCTTCTCATTGTTTTTGTCCCTCCAATAACAGACAAACCTCTGTTTCTGAAGTGCCTTAGAGCAACGTCTTCCTCTGTAACTGAATGCTGTGGGTAAACATGTCTTTACTTCTGTGCCTGAAAACAACATCTCCCTGTAGAAAGTGAAGGCTGAGCTCACTCAGATCACTCAGTCAGATCAACTGAGCTTAGAAATAAATTGATTTGTTGATTTTACAATGCTGTGATTGCAGCTATTCCACAACTCTCTCTGTTAATGGTACACATGGCCACTGATTAAATGGTCATTGATCAATGATCATTATTCTTTCGGATAGCGATTGAGATTGTGGATAGAAGTGGCAGAAATGGGCTTCCTCCAAAGAGTGGTTGGCCTCTGCCTTAGAGATAGGGTGAGCAGTTTGGCTATTGGAGGGGCTCAGGGTAGAGCTGCTGCTCCTTCACATCGAAAGAAACCAGTTGAGGTGGTTTGGGCATCTGACGAGGATGCTTCCTGGGTGAATTGTTCCATGCATGTCCCACAAGAAGGAATCAAATGGAACTGAAGAAATCACTTGGAAGAGTGACAAAGCATTTCTCCAATTGAATGCGTCCAGATAAACAGAATCAACCTTTTGTGACACTTTTATAATGTTCAACACGATTACTAACAGATAACACACCCAGTGCACTAAACTCACTGTGTGCAGGACTTTGTTTGGTGTTTACATAAATGGTAAATGGTCTGAATTTTATATAGCGCTTTACTAGTCCCTATGGACCCCAAAGCGCTTTACACTATATTCAGTCATCCACCCATTCACACACTGGTGATGGCAAGGCATACATACATTGTAGCCACAGCGGCCCTGGGGCGCACTGACAGAGGCAAAATGAAAATAAACTACAAACTGCTGAGCTGTTGAACAGCTGATCCAGCCTTTAGTCTGAGCTGCAGTCAGTCACACAAACAGACTGAACAGGGTGTGTTCTGTGCAGCACCTGCATGTAAAACAGAAGCAAAGCTGTTCCTGTGAAATGAAAGTGAAAGCCTCTCTGAGCGTCTCCCTGTAGAGAATGGAGGCTGAGCTCAGTCAGATCACTCAGCCTGCAGACAAATGGAGGCGTGTTTGAGACGTGCAGCTTTGTGTCGGCCTCTGAGGGCTCAGGGCCGTCCTGCTGTCATGTTATCACATGCATGACAACATGCGTCTCAGTCCTCAGAGTCCTCTGCACAGTGCTCAGGGATTTTCCTCATCTTTTATATTGTGTGCCTGTTTGAATTCAAGCATCATCGTCTACAACTGGACACCCAGCTCTATCTGTCCATGAAGCCAGGTAACACACACCAATTAGTTAAAATGCAGGAATGTCTTAAAGACATAAAGACCTGGATGGCCGCTAACTTTCTGCTTCTTAATTCAGATCAAACTGAGGTTATTGTACTCGGTCCTGAAAAGCTTAGAAATATGGTCTCTAACCAGATTCTTACTCTGGATGGCATTACCTTGGCCTCCAGTAACACTGTGAGGAACCTTGGAGTCATTTTTGACCAGGACATGTCCTTCAACGCACATATTAAACAAATATGTAAGACTGCGTTCTTCCATTTGCACAACATCTCTAAAGTTAGAAATATCCTGTCTCAGAGTGACGCTGAAAAACTAGTTCATGCATTTATTACTTCCAGGCTGGACGACTGCAATTCATTATTATCAGGATGTCCAAAAAACTCGCTGAAAAGCCTTCAGCTAATCCAAAATGCTGCATCAAGAGTGCTGACAGGGACTAGAAAGAGAGAGCATATTTCTCCTGTTTTGGCTTCCCTTCATTGGCTTCCTGTTAAATCCAGAATTCAAAATCCTGCTCCTCACATACAAGGTCTTAAATAATCAGGCCCCATCTTATCTTAATGACCTTGTAGTACCATATCACCCTATTAGAGCACTTCGCTCTCGCTCTGCAGGCCTACTTGTTGTTCCTAGAGTATTTAAAAGTAGAATGGGAGGGAGAGCCTTCAGTTTTCAGGCCCCTCTTCTGTGGAACCAGCTTCCAGTTTGGATTCGGGAGACAGACACTATCTCTACTTTTAAGATTAGGCTTAAAACTTTCCTTTTTGCTAAAGCATATAGTTAGGGCTGGACCAGGTGACCCTGAATCCTCCCTTAGTTATGCTGCAGTAGACGTAGGCTGCCAGGCAATGTTCCCTCTAATTTTTCATGTGTCTGAGCGAGTCGCAATATGGCGCCCCCCAGTGGCTGCAGCCAGACTCTTGGGGCCCCTTTTGGTCTCTGCAGGCATAATTAATCAATCACATGGATCATTTCTCAGAAAGGCTCAACAAGCCCATATCTGGATGACAAACGTCTTATCGTGCCAGAAGTCAGCCAGCAGTGCCGGCTTGATACCAGATCCGGGCCAGACCTGCTTGCTATGAGGGAAAAGGGGATGGATTCTG
Organism: Simochromis diagramma; assembly: GCF_900408965.1. NCBI lineage: Eukaryota > Metazoa > Chordata > Actinopteri > Cichliformes > Cichlidae > Simochromis > Simochromis diagramma. The sequence continues at coordinate 524,568 of NW_024387541.1, forward strand.
TTCTGTTCTTCACTGACAGCTGACACCTGTTTCTCACCTGCAGGTCAGACAGGAGGAGACAGAAATGAACTGTGAGTCAGACGATCTAAGGACAGACACCAATGAACTTTCCTGAACATCCAGCAGACATCTCTGATGATCATCATGCTCACACTCAGACCAACAGTGTGTGTCTGTGCTGTCAGTGACTCTGAACTACAGTTTATTCATCTTCAGGCTGTTCATGAGATTTACTGACACAAAGTCAAACCGTGTTACAAACATACATGAATTATTATGAGCTCTAATGTCAGGATCAGTGAGTGTTTTTGTGTTGGTTTAGGTTAGGCAAATTAATTCTTTTATGTTGGTGTGATTGTTTATTAGCTTCATGTGACTTTTTCCTCCTTAAGTACAGCCCACTGGAAAACACTTTGTATAAAAAAAATCTTCTCTTTGCCTGACATTTTTTTAGTTTGTAAATCCATCTCATCAGATTTAAGAGGTTTTACAAACTGTTATAGGGGTGTCCAAATTCATGGGCTGCATCCTCTTGAGGCTGCATTTCTAGGCCGATTATGTCACAGCGACGTGACGAAGGCTGTCCAAATTCGTAGACTTCTCCGAATGCAGCTGACAAATCTCTTCTCCTTTTCCCCGGATTTGAAGGGTGGGTCGGGTGTGTCCTTCGTGGCCCACCGTATCCCAGAATTCATAGCGCGGCCCAGCCAATTCCAGTTTTCAACAATGTCGGCAGCTACTAAGTTTTTAATATCACTCTTATTACTCTTTCTGGGTCACAAAATAAACTTTTAACATATTTTCAGGCGAGAATGTAGCTGTGGAAAGTTCAAATATCTGCTCGGTTTATCAAGATATCACATATTTGCAAATGTTTGAATGTGTGGTTCATACAGAACTTGGTCAGTGACACTCACATAAACACATGAGTACATTACACTAACACATGGAAGAACAACAGTGTGGCATTAATCATTACAGCAGTAAGGACCATTTTTAATCAGCAGCCAGTTTGATGAACTGATGCTCTGTTCTCTGGTCTGACCAAAGCTCTAACTCCAAACATCACTCCACTGTTAAAGCTTCTGCACTGACTGTTTCAGGTTCAGTTCAACTCATGGTTCTTATTTTTATGGCCTGACGGTGTGAAGCCTCCACCTACATGACCGAAGTGCTCCACCCTGCTCGACTTTTTTTACTCCTCTCTCTGTGGCCTTCTTTAAACAGCCACTTGGTGTTTTCTGTGTCGTTTGGTTCATGTGTCCACTGTGCCTTTATGAACACTGTTATATCTCTGCAAAGGAAAGGGCATTTTTTTTTAAAGACAATGATTATGAGGGAATTCTTTCTGTGAATGATTGAAATATGAGCAGAATGTAAGGGCTAATAAAGCCCTTGAGGTGACTTTTGTTGTGATTTGGTGATATATGAATAAAATTGAATTGAATTTAATTGAATAAAGATTTACACATATACCTGTTGAATGCGTTTTTTTCATTGTTTTTGTCCCTGCAATCACAGGCAAACCTCTATTTTTGAAGTGCCTTTGAGCAACTAATATACATCTTCCTCTGTAATATAATGCTGTGGGTAAACATGGCTGCTCTGGATTTACATCTGTGGATGGATCTGTTGATAAAATTATGAACCTGTATCTGCTGTGCGGACAGACCGATCACTGGAGTATTAAAGCTGCTCTTGAGTTTAAGTTTTATCCCCAGAATACTGAGTTTAGCCTCCATCTCCTATCTGTCAAACAGTCTTCGACAAAAACTTGACTGGATTAGTGAGAATGACAGTTTTAGAATAAAGCCAAGAGTCACTGACTGCATGAACACATCAGGTATTCAGCAACTTCCTGTAAATTACAAGAAATCAAAGTAGAGGAGAGCAACTGAATACACTTCCTCTTTGTGATGGAGGTGATTTTCTTCTTTATATTGTGTCAGATAAAGCCTGACAGCTTGTCTTGAATTCATTTCATATGCTGTTTTTTCACAGATGAAACCAGCTAACAGTAAATCAGATGCTTTCCACTAACTGCACATGACCTTCATCTGTAACCACTTCCTGTTGTTCCCAAACCATCTCTGAAATCCTCAGAAACTTAGAAAACATCTCCCAGTTTTTAGGTCAAAACAGCTTTGAGCAGTAATCAGCAGGATTCTGGTGAACAGGTGCTGAAGTATAGGATGGAGCTCAGACTATTCTGGTCACACTGAGCAGTGACTGTTTGCTGATCTGCATCTGGACTTTGTGCATGTTTTTTTTTTATGTTAAGGTTATTTTTCATGCTGTTGTTTCCATTCATGTGTTCATCAGGAGCTCTCCTCTCAGTATTAAAAACACTATGTACACTTTGTTCCGGGAGCACGTGGCACACGCCAAAACGTACTCCCTGGCGTCCTTGTCCAAGGAGGGCCACCAGAAAAATCGCAGGAGGAAGGTGATGGTGCGGCGGACGCCTGGATGACAGGTGAATCGGGCAGTGTGGCCCCAGTTGAGCACCTGGGCGTGGACGGCAGCAGGGACAAACAACCGCTGCTGACCTGTTGAACCAGCTGATCCAGCCTCTTATCTGAGCTGCAGTCAGTTACACAAACAGACTGAACAGGATGTGCTCTGTGCAGCACCTGCATGTAAAACAGAAGCAAAGCTGTTCCTGTGAAATGAAACTGAAAGCCTCTCTGAGCGTCTCCCTGCAGAGAATGGAGGCTGAGGTCAGTCAGAGCTCACAGACAGCCATGAATGAAGGTGTTCTCATGGTTCAGCTGTGTTCACAGTAACAGTCCATGAACCCTAAGATGATCACGCTCCACCTGTCAGCTGGTTAAAAATCATCAGAAAAAGGTGAAGGTTCCTCAGAGACTCTTCATAGGCCGCCTCCTCCATTAAGAGGTTGTCTTTCCTTTTCACGTAAATGGCTTGCTTGACTAAGGGACCTAAGGGTACATCTTTCGCCATCTTTAAACCAATCTCTAAAGTACTGTTCCTGTCCAAAGTCCTGGAGAAAATTGTTTTCCTTCAGCTCCAGGCTTTGCTGGACATAAAGGGGCATCTCAGAAACATTTCAGTCTGGTTTCAAAGCGCTGTATAGCACTGAAAATGTGCTTTCAAGTGGTCTCTTTTTAAAATCTTTCATTAACTGCTGACCCTGATATCTCATTTGAATGCTTTTAGATCTGAGTGCTGCATTTGATACAGTGGATCATGGGATTCTACTGTCAAGATTTGAGAGCAGTGAGGGTATTAAGGGAACCGCACTTGAATGGTTTAGATCTTATTTAACTGACAGAGGTTCTTCTGGTCGCTCTTCATTCACATCCATCCCCGTTACACGTGGGGTCCCTTAAGGATCTATCCTTGGCCTTGTACGTTTTTCCCTTGACATGCTGCCATCAGGCTCTATTTTCAGAAAATACAGAATCTCATTTCACCGTTATGATTCTCAAATCTACTTTCCTCTCAAAAAGAATTCTACAGGCTGTTTAAATGTTTTGCTAGACTGCCTCGATGACATTAAATCATGGTTGGCAGTGGCGGTCCTAGCCTGTTTGGCGCCCTGGGCGAACACTCCCTCTGGTGCCCCCCCCCCCCCCCCCCCCCCCCACACACACACATAAATCATATTAAGGACTGTACATTAACATAAAACTGTTGTACACACACACATGCATAGTATGCAAATGGCTACCAAACAGCCATCATAATTCGTCATACAATGAGAACAGGACAAATCAACAACTGACAATGACTAATTAATATTAAAACCTGTAACATAATGCATTGCTTGGAGTTTAGTCTGTTACTGTTGCTATTTTTACCATTTCTTCTTGGAGCAACTGTAACCCACATTATTTCCTTAGGGATTAATAAAGTATTCTGATTGTTTCAGGATGACCTGCCATTATCCAATGACAAATCTTCTTACCTGCATCTTTTGCTCGTTTCTCCTCCTCTTCTTTTCTCTTTTTTCTAAACTAAGCACCTGATGGCTTTGAACTTTTCTTGTCCATCTTACATTGGTTTTAATTTTGCACTCCAGTATCAACACAAATCCCTCAACTCGAGGATCACCACAACATGATCTAATAGACCAACACATTAGTTCACAGATTTGCTTTGTCTAAGGTTTATTTCTGGGATTTCACACAACCCAGGATTCAAACCATGAATACATAATGGGTTTGGATTTACAACATTATAAATGAAATGTGCTCTATTTGGAAGTAGCTGCGCCCCTCCCATTTTGATGGGTTGTGTGTGAGACTTTAAATCATCAAACTGTAAATTATAAATTTTAAATTGTTATTGATCCCTTTACCCCGAGTCCTAAAGTGTATATTTATTTCCTACTCTTCTTATATTTATTGTTTGGTTTTTTTGCACTGATGTAACTGGAGCCTCTTCGTCTCATCTCTCTGTACTGTGTATAGCAGAGATGACAATAAAGTTTACTTTGACTTGACTGCCACCATGTGGCGCAGGAATACTGTATATTAAACAAGTGTTTAAGGTGGAGTGATTATTTCCAGTTTTCTTGGTGATAGGCTCAGCTTAAACAGTTTTCTGAGTGAGGTGTGTCCTATGAGCTGTTTTATACTGTTTGTACTTTTATACTTGTAAGTTTGCATTATTTGTCATTTCGAACATACTGTTACAGATTTCTGTCCAGAAGTCAGAGATAGGGTACAGCCTTTTCCCCACTTTTCTATCTGTAGTTTTGTTATTATTATATTATTTAAATGAACTTATAAAGTTTAGAGGTTATTTTTCTGGCATGTGTGGTTTTCATTATTTCAGCTAATCTAGAGGAAGGCAGTGGACTGTTATTATGTTGATCTTTGATCTAATTATAGACTTTAATTATTGTTGCTGGAGGAACTGTTCTTCCCCAAACTCACACTGTCCTCCTGGACTACAGGACATAAATTCATTAGTCTAGAAAAGATGATCTTGATTCCTATCTGTTCCCACCAGTGGCGATTTTAGCCCATTTTTTGTGGGTGCTGAAGCACTCTGCTCTGGCTCTAGCGCCGTTGCTGCCAGAATGATGGTGGCTGAGACGCAGCGGAGCGGAGATGTGAGAGCCTGGCTTAAAACAGGACCTGTTAGCTGCATTTAACCTTCAGTTACTCTTTATATAGTTAGGTAGGACTCAGACCATGTTTCTTTTTAGATGAAAAACATTACACCAGGTAACCTGCAGTGTTGGAAACGTGTTTTCCGACGATGTTTGCTACCCTACAATCAGTCCTGCTCTGTAGTAAATTCAGCGACATTTGGCCATCCTGTTGCTCCCATTGAAATGTATACAGCCTATTTAAAATCTAAAACTTAAAATTGTCTGTAGCCTGCTGTTGTTACCACTGTCCTGTTTTTGTTTTGTCCTGTTTGAAATGTAATGAGAGAAGTTGGTTATTTTGTCATATGTGCATGTGCCAAGATTAAACCCAGGAACAACATTCAGGTAAAAGTGTAAAATCAAATGATCTGTCAATAAAGGATAATGTTGGATCAGTGTTTCAATATTTATAGCTTACATGTGGTTTGGTTATTTGCCTTTTGGTTGAAAGTACACTGAGAGAGGACTTTTTGTTAGTGATCTTAATAGCATTTGTTTTTTCATATTAATGTAATTTTTTCATCTAATTGAATCTATTTGTGTATGATTGTCAGTCCGAAAAGGGAGAGAGGAAAGGAACCTGAGGAGGAAGAACAAGGTCAGGAAGAACCAGATAAGAAAACAGACAGGTAATAGTGACAGGCACAACAGAAATCCACTCCACCTTGCCTGGATGGGCAGCTCTCTGGGTGCTCAGCGCCCCCAAAGCTCTGATCCTAGAATCGCCCCTGGTTCCCACTGAACCCACAGACTTATTGTACATTTTGAATTCTGGGTTATGCAAAACTGGTCATCATCACCCTTTTCTTTACATGGTGATTTTTTTTTCTTTGCTTTCCACCACTGTCACACTGTCAGAGTTTTGCAATAGGAATGGTTTTATTTCCAAAGAAAAGAATGTCCACATTCTCACTGCTGACACAAATTCAAACACACCTGTTAAAATGAAGAAAAGGGATTGAAGCACAAATACAAACTGGAAGGTGGGACTAAGGTTTCAGCAGTTGTAATGAATAAGGTTTATTGACATTATTAACATATTAGGAGAAGATTTGATAAACAAAGAAAGAAAAATACCACTGTTGATAACAGGTGGATTTACTCTATTGTGTGTTTTGTCTGGGCTTTTTTTCGTGAATGAACTGAATGAATTATGGAGGTGAAGAGGAAGCTCTCTGTACAAAAAGAACAATGACAGTTTTTACAGGATGTTGTGTTTGTTCTAAACATTTCATTTTGCTCTTTTATTGTGAAATAGTTTAACTTTCATAGCAGCAGTAAATAGACGTCATTCATGACACTGAGATCTGTGAGCTCAGCAGAGTGAGCTCAGATTTTCAAATTAAAATATTCTTTTAAAAATGAGCAAGAAAAAAACCCCAGAGAGAAGCTGACAAACAGCTGCACCACCGAGTGACACTTTATTTTATAAACTTCACAACAGGTTTCATGTTGTGACCTGTGGAGGTGAAAAGACACAAAACCTGTTTTACAGCTTTTGAGCTGCAGGCAGGATTGAAACACACCTTAGTTAAAAGTCAAACAGCAACATTTGTCTCCTCCCCTCACGTCACTCAAATGTGACAAACCAGGAAACAGGAAGTTCTTCGTCCTCAGTAAAGAGAGACGCACAGACGATCAGACTGAGCTCAGACCAAACTAGCAGCTTCCTCTGAGTGAGTCCAGCTACAGGAGAGAAAAGTGGAAAACTCCAACACTGCTGCTTCAAGCTGCTGACGCTCCACACACTGAATGTGAGTTTGAGCAAAAACACGACTCAAAGGAAGTTTCAGTGAAGGTGGTAGAGGAGGGAGGGGAGCCAGGACTGACTGTACTTCCTGTCTGCTGTTTTCAGCTTCACTCACAGACTCAATGGCTTCCAGATCAGAGGAGGATCTCTGCTGTCCGGTCTGTCAGGAGGTCTTCAGAGATCCTGTTATTCTGTCATGTAGCCACAGCTTCTGTAAAGACTGTCTGAAGAGATGGTGGAGAGAGAGACCAACACACGAGTGTCCAGTTTGTAAGAGAAGATCTTCAAAGAATGAACCACCTTTTAATCTGGCTTTAAGGAACCTGTGTGAGTCGTTCTTACAGGAGAGAGATCAGAGAGCTTCACAGGCTCTCTGCAGTCTGCACTCTGAGAAACTCAAACTCTTCTGTCTGGACCATCAGCAGCCAGTGTGTCTCGTCTGCTGTGCCTCAGAAAAACACACCAATCACAGATTCAGACCCATCGATGAAGCTGCACAACAACAGAAGAAGGAACTTCAGGAAACTCTGGAGCCCTTAAAGAAGAAGTTAAAGGTTTGTGAAGAAGTTCAAGTGAAGTTTGATCAAACAGCAGAACACATTAAGGTCCAGGCCCGACACACAGAGAGGCAGATTAAGGAGCAGTTTAAGAAGCTTCAGCAGTTTCTAGCAAAGGAAGAGGAGGCCAGGCTGGCTGCACTGAGGGAGGAAGAGGAGCAGAAGAGTGGGATGATGAAGGAGAAGATGGAGGCTCTGAGCAGAGAGATAGCAGCTCTTTCAGACACAGTCAGAGCCACAGAGGAGGAGCTGAGAGCTGAAGACGTCTCATTCCTGCACAACTACAAGGCTGCAGTGGAAAGAGTCCAGCGCTGCCCCCTGCTGGATGATCCACAGCTGCCCTCAGGAGCTCTGATAGACCAGGCCAAACACCTGGGCAACCTGACCTTCAACATCTGGAACAACATGAAGGACATGGTCTCCTACACTCCTCTCATTCTGGACCCAAACACTGCTGATCCAGACCTCATCCTGTCTGAAGATCTGACCAGTGTGAGAGGAGGAGAAGAGAGGCAGCAGCTTCCTGATAATCCAGAGAGGTTTGATTGGTCCTGCTCTGTCCTGGGCTCTGAGGGCTTTAACTCAGGGACTCACAGCTGGGATGTTGAAGTTGGAGACAGTACATGGTGGAGACTGGGTGTGTTAGCAGAGTCTGTGCAGAGGAAGGGATACAAACTGTCTGGATTATGGAGAATAGGGTTCTATGAAGATAAATACTCAGCACACTCACCATCAGCTGATTCTGCTCTCTCAGTAGAGAAGAAGCTCCAGAGGATCAGAGTGAATCTGGACTGGAACAGAGGAAAGCTGTCGTTCTCTGATCCTGATACTAACACACACATACACACCTTCACACACACTTTCACTCACAGGATGTTTCCATACATTAGCACTGTTGGTAAACTGAAGGTGTGTCCGTTGAAGGTGTCAGTGTCAGTGCAGCAGATGAGTTGAGGATGATGATGTTTCTAATGTTGTTTCCTGTCAGTGAGTTGAAGCTGTTAAACTGCAGCTGTCCTCCTGCTGCCTCGTTGTTCCAAAGCTCTTTGTTTCTCTTTTAGTTTCACTGTTTCTTTCTGTTTCTGCTGTCCACCTTTTCACATGGAAAATCATTTCACTCTTTCTCACTGAATGACTCCCCAAACTAGATTTGAAATTCTATCAAGTTTCTAATCATTACAAGTGATTCATGTTTCTATTTGATGTGTAAATGGAGATGATTTAGTTTGCTGGGATATGGACTGACATGTGTTGAATGGGAGGAGCAGTTTGTTGTTGTCTTCTTGTCTGTTTATGACAACAATAAATGTGTTGTTGAAACAATGATTCATGTTTAACTCCATATATGAAATGTTTCTGATCTTTGAATTCTGTTTGATTAAAGACTTTCTTCATGACACAAATGAGATTTCAGTGTATTAATAGAACTAAATAAGCTCAGAGTTGAAAGGCTGGAGTATTATGTACGTGCTTCACTGTCAGGATCTTCAGGGGGATTCAAAGGGAAACATCAAACTGCTGTAATGAGATAAACTAGTTGGGCTGAACACACTTATCTGTAGTTTGTCTCCATCCAGGATCATCAGAATATAATGAACATGTGTGAAGAGCCACAAAATGCTGCTGCCCTCTCAGCATGATGAGCTCCAGCCTTTGTTAGCAGGACAACAGGAAACATGAGACAACTTTCAGAGACAGTAACCAACTGTGGCCACAAGATGGCAGCAGCTGATCTGAGATCCTTTATTGGACAGAAGGACTCTGCTCTGTGACGTCATCAGAGAGACGGCCTTCACTCTGATAGATCTGACGTCATGTCTGCACTGCGATGATGAAAGCTGATAAACACATTGTTATTGATCCATGAAATCACCTCTGTCCTCTCAAGTGTAGCTGTTTACAGAGCTGAAGAAGTCCTTCATCATCAAAACAGACAAACATGTATTTCCTGTATTAAGTGACGTCATCCTCACTCTGACCTCTTACATACATTCTGTTCAGTTTTCCTGCTGTAAGAAATAAACTGTGTGAAAATAGAAATGCAGGGAAACATCCATTAATCACAGCTGAGCCGTTTGTTTCTGACTCACATTCAATGAGGCTTCAGGTGTAAATACCTCAGAAGTGTTTGTGAGTTCAGTAGAAGCAGACCCAGTCGACCATCATGGCCTCCACAGCACTACACAATGCAACAGAAAGGCCTTCATCATCTGCTGAACCATCTCTGAACCACGACGCTCTCCCTGCATCTAAAAGCTGTTAGTCAGGATGAGATGCTGCTGTGATCGCTCACAATTTACCTGTGAGACCTTTGTAAATATTGTCTTTGTTTCTGGAGGAAACACCTTTAGTCTGTTTGTATTTGGAGTGCAGATCTGGGCGTCCATCACTTTAACCTGCACACGTTTAGTTATTGAGTGTAGTTGATGTTTGCCAGCATTTTATAAGTGACAGTTCATGAACGGTGAAGGAACAGAGGACGCCTGACCATCCTACCTGTGTCAGTAAGAAGACTTTCATCACAACTTCACAACTTAACACAACTGAGACCTGAATTCAGTGTTGCATAGTTTACTAACAGTGTGTGCTGACACTGAAGTTAACAGTTTGTTTCCTAAGAGCTGCTGGGACAAACCACAGTGACCGGCTACAGAGTTTAGTTAAGGTGGTTCTAACATGTGACCTGTTGAATCATTTACAGGGATTTATTTTTCATTTAAAGCATCATTTGTGAAGTTTTTATGAAGTTTACTTCTTTTATGTTCTTTGTGTAACGTTTAGATTTTCTTCTCTTGTGTTTTAACTCTTCAGGTTTCCTGTAACAGAGATGTAAATAGGGCTGAACGATATATCGCATTTGCGATAATATCGCGACATGATCAAGTGCAATTTTCTAACCGCAAAGGCTGCGATTATACTCTGGACATGTCCAAATTCATGGGCTGCATCCTCCTGAGGCCGCATTTGTAGACCGATTACGTCACAGCGACGCGTCGAAGGCTGTCCAAATTACTACCATATCCCAGAATTCATAGCGCGGCCCAGCCAAACTCCAGTTTCCAGCAATGGCGGCCGCTACTAAGTTTTAAAATTACTCATAGTAATCTTTCTGGTTCACAAAATAAACTTTTAACATATTTTCAGGCGAGAAAGTAGTTGTGTAAACATCAAATATCTGCTCGGTTTATCAAGATATCCCATATTTGCAAAAGTGCTTCGACGTTTTCAGAGGCGTCTGCTACCCACCAGCTCGACAGCTAGCCGGGAGCTCGAGGGTTACTGATGCGGCCGAGAACGGCACAACTCCCGGCACATCATTTTCAGATCACCGCGGAGTTTCGCTGCTCGGGTTAAACGTAATATAAGTCACTTAGACAACCTAAAAATTTTATTGTTGGGCTTTTTTCAGTGTTTTGTTTGTTCGTGAGTAAATCGGTTTGGCTGAGATTAAAGTTATTAGATTAGATAAAATAAAACTTTATTAATCCCCCGGGTGGGTTCCTCCTTGGTTTTCACACAGCTGACTAAACGTCAAACAGAAAACTGATTAAACAGAAGTATGAGACAGTCGAGAATTTACACCAGTGTCTGGTAATATTTTAGATAGCAAGAAGCAGACGGCCGAGTTTATTAAACTCCACCGAGACAGCGGTGACGCTAATCAGAGGTTTGTGTGTGTGTGTTTATACAATTGCTATTATGTTTGCACTTTATGTGTAATGTTACTGACTGCAGAGATCAGTAAGATGTGTGTATTTTTTATTTATTAGTTTTATTTATTTAATATTATTTTTTAATTGAATGACTGTCTAGTAGTTCACAGATGTCGAAAAACTGAGTGTGGTAAAGCCACAGATTTTTTTTATGTATATTTCTGCAATCTGCACATTGTACTGACTTTCATTTTAATGTTTACACCAGGGTTCCTTGTCAGCACTTTATGCTCAGATGTTTGTAAGCTAAAAATAAACTATTGTGTATGTTCAAATATACTGTTGTGATTGAAGAAGTTAAATAAAAATGTCAGTCATCAATTCATGCATCACCTCATGTCATCATAACAGAGGTCTGTCTTCCAGGAAAGAACAGTTTAAAATTAATGTAATATAGTATTGGCCATACTATATGATGTATTGCTTGTCTTTGTTTAATAATACAGAAGACAAAGACCTTAAAAAATAATCGCATATCGCATCGCAATCGCAATATTGGGGCAAAAAATCGCAATTTGATTATTTTCCATAATCGTTCAGCCCTAGATGTAAACCACCGTTTTCTGATGGTGCTGCACTGGGACATAGACACTGCCACTTTATTAGGCACACCTTGCTGACTGCAGGTTATAACCTGCTGGAAACATCCCCACAGATTTGGATCCTTGTTGCCATGACAGCACCACACAGCTGCTCCAGATGCTGCAGGATGCTGGTCAGGGCTCTAACAGTGAAACTTTACTGAAAGTAAGAAACCTGAGAGGAAATAAACTTTGACTTTAGTAAGCTGAGCTCTGAAGCTGTGATGGAGCTCAGTAGGTGTGAAGGCGGCTGCTGTGTAACAAACGTTTGTCTGAGGTGCTGCGACTGATCGTGGTCATGTTTATTTAAAGAAGTCGGTGATGAAGCAGGCTGTGCAGTCCGAGCTCTTCATCAGTTAACAGTCTGCAGAGCTGCTGCAGGGAGCTGACTGTCCTCCAGGTGGCGCTAAGTGAACAAAGTCCAAAGAAATAAACTTTATAGATACATTTGAAACCAGCTACTCTGTGACTTTACACACTCACACAGTAACAGAGCTGATTCCTGATTGGAGCAGCACAGAGTTAGTCTTCTTCTCTGGCTGTGGATTGGTTCGTCAGGATTTCCTCCTTTACAGGTTTAAAAACAATCTCTGTTTCTACATTTTTTGACCTCCTTCTTGTGTCTAAAGGTGAAGCAGCACCAGCCTCCTCTGATCCTCATGTTGTAGCTCTGTGTGTCCAGCAGGGGGCAGAACACCTCCAAACTGTGCCAGCAGCTCTCACTGTGAGCTCGGACGTTTGTGGACACTCAGTTTGTTTGAACATAGTAAATAATCAGAGCTTCTCAGACTGTTTATGGGGACACCACCTGCCCGAGGGTGTACTGTGTCAGAGAGGTGGTGTATGGTGCTGGGTGTAGTCTCTCTGCTGGTTCACAGTTTTTACTGAGGAGCTGTGTTCCTGTCAGGAAGGTTTCGTCTGATCACTGTGGTGCAGTTTGGTTTACTCTGTTTCTGAGTGTTTGTAGGATCAGTCTCTGCAGGTCACCTGATACCTGGCAGTGAAGTGTTTATGAATCAGCTCCGTCAGATTTAATCCAACAGAATAACATGTAAAACACTCCAGGGCTTTTACTCTGAAACTTTCTCCAGAGCTGTCTGGAGTTTTCTTACATAAAATACACAGCCTGAAACGAAATACTGTTCCTCACCAGCCTCTACAGTGCAACAACCAATATATTTTAAAAAGAATAAATACAGTTTAAAGGGAATAAGTTTAAAAAAGAGCAGCAAAAAAGGCATAAATAGCTTAAAATCTAAGTTCTAAAAAAACCTCCAGTTTTTATTAATATTTTATTATCTATCAAATTATTATAAACTAAAAATATTTTTTACGTGATAAACGACTTCAGTGCTTCGTCCATGACCTCCTGAAGGTAAAGGGCCCAAAGAGCCAATCAGCAGCTCTGAAACAGGAAATATGACTCATGGAGAAGTTCACAACAGTTTCAGCTGCCAGTTGTACTCATCACCATGGAGACTGTCTCCATGGTGGAGGCAGAGGGACAGTGTTGTAGATGCCTCAGTGTTTATGTTGTGCCCTTAAACAGGGGAAATAGTGAGGAGAGGTGAAAGAGCGGCACAGACACGCAGCTCTCACTCTCACTCGTCTGTATTGAGTGAAAGAGGAAGCGCGCGAACCCACCTACTGGAGCCCTGAGGCATCAACAATGGATCAACGCACAATCAACCCAGGCAAAACTTTCACTACTTATCTCCCTCCATATTCCCACTGCATATTCTAATCGAAAACAGTCAAAGCAACAAATAAAACATTAATAAGGGCATGACATGAAATGTAAGGAACAGAGATGTACAACTTAAAAACTAATCAAATTTACGATCCACCACATTTATATTTTTGTTCACAGCCATGTAGACAGAGAGGCAGAGAGACAGTGCTGTCACTGAGCTACATGTGTCAGAGCTCAGACTTCAACGACATCAAACTCTCATCTTTCTGTCAAAAAACAAAACAAAAAGATTCCCTGTAAATTTGACCTTTTCCTTAAACTGTCCATTATAGCGTGGTCTTCCTACTTATCTTGACACAATACTCAGTCGCGCTGCCTGCTGCAAACTTAAAAGAAGTCTGACGAATGAAGTGATTGTGAGTGTGTCTGACGTCACGGTGTGTGTGAAAAGGTATCCAGCTGGGGCAGGCATGATTCTGCAGGTCACCTGCCCAGTGGACAAAAAGAAATAAAATAGTTGTGTGGATGATATATGAATGATAATACGAAGAGTGTTTTGTGTCTCTCAGCCTGAAACAACTGTAATGCCACTTTCTGTTTTGGAGAAAGGACAGTTAAAAAAAGATGTGTGTTGTTTTAAGCAGTGATGAAAATAATGAAGATGTGATGAGAGAGCAACACAAAAGTATAAGTACAGGGATGATGCTCTTTACAGGAAGGGTCAGAGCAGACTCTACCTGCTGAGGTCATTTGGAGTCCAGGGAGCGCTTTTAAAGACCTTCTATGACTCTGTGGTGGCATCTGTCATTTTTCACAGTGTTGTATGTTGGAGCAGCAGTTTATCTCCTGCCCCATGCATGTAGATGTTGCTGAACTGCAGAGCTCCTTCAGTGGCAGACTGCTGCATCCTCGATGCATGAAGGAGCGTTTCCGCAGGTCCTTCCTCCCTGCAGCTGTCAGACTGTACAATCTGAACTGCTCCCAACAAACACAGATGTTTACATCAGCGCTGTATCGTGCACTGTTTTATCAACCGATTCACACTACAACCAGGGTTGCCTCTTATCTGTATTTAATTTTATTTAATTTAACAACAGTATGGTACTCAGTTTTTGGTAACCATTGTCCTTCATGTAAATATGTAAGAATTGTGTATGTTTCTGTTCTGTGTCATGTGTACTGTTTGTTTGTATATGTGTTTTCTTGCTGCTGTTACACCCAAGTTTCCCCTTGTGGGACAATTAAATTGATATAACAACACTGGTGGTAAAGTTATGGACTGGAAGAATACCTGACCAAGATTATCTTGCAATGTTTTGCAGCCGCCAGTCAAGCCGGTAGATAAATGTCTGTGATTGTCGCAGGTGGCTGTGTGGCTGGCAGGAGCTCTTTCCTATCAGTTTGTCCCCACCTTCACCTATGGTCACGAGCTTTGGGTAATAACCAAAAGAATCAGATTCTGGATATGAACTGCAACGCTCTTTACATTGGCCTTTCCTCCACCCTTCTCGTTAGATTGCAGACTGTCCAGAATGCGGCGGCACGCCTTTTGACAGGAAGCAGAAAGTTTTCTTCCATCACTCCTGTTCTTGCTGGCTTGCACTGGCTTCCAATTAAATACCATATTCAATTTAAAATATTACTTTTCACCTACAAAACCATTAATAACTTGGTGCCGAGCTACCTCAATGAGCTTCTCAGGTTACACACTCCTGTCACAGCACTTAGATCTGCTACCCAAATTCTTCTGGAGCAACCTCGTTCTCGGCTGAAGTCTCGCAGTGACCGCGCGTTTGCTGTAGCTGCCCCGGTCTTATGGAACAACCTTCCTGTCGCTATCCGGGCGTCTGACTCTATGCCACTGTTTAAATCACGGCTTAAGACTTATTTGTTTAATCTTGCCTTTCCACCCAGTTAACACTTGTGTGCGCTGGTACATTTTTTATGCTTGTGAACTACTTTTATATCTTATGATGGTTTTTATAATTGATACGTGCCAGGTCCTTTCTCTTTTCCCTCCCATCTCCCTTTTCCTATTTTATTTTTGTCAAGCACCTTGGTATACCCTTGTTTTTTTAGTGTGCTTTATAAATAAAGTTTATTTATTTATTTATTATTTGTTGCTGTTTAAGTTTGTCAATTTCAGACCTCTGTCGCTGAAGTTCAACGTTCTGCATTTCCAGGTCTTTCAGTTTTGCGACATGGTCTGACAGAAAAGAACATAAATAAGTCAATATGAATTTTATTTATCTGCATCATTTGAATCTTTTCATTTTTCGTAGGCTAGATTATTGAATAAATAATGAATAAATAATAAAAATAAAAAAATTAATGAGAAACGTTAGTGATAGATTCATGAAGTGACATTGATATCTCTGTAACAGGGGCTCATATGAAGGTTTCCTCATGCTGTCATTTTTCTCACTACCTGACATCATACTGTACCTTTATTCTCTTGTTTTAAGGTCCTGATTTCCACTTTCTGTTCAGCCACTGAGGCAGTCAGCTCTCTGAGCACAGCATGGATTTCCTGTGGACAGGGTTGCTGGTTTGAAATCTGCTGGTCAAGAATTTCATTATCTGCCTCTGTCTGATTTGTGGAAACAGAGCAGACCAGAAGCAACAGCGAGAACTTCAGCGTGATCTCCATTCTGTCAGTGAAAACTCAACAGTATCTGTGTGTCATCTGCAAACCTGACTGACTTTTATATTACACAGTACAGAGGGGAGGTCACTGTAGCATTAGATTCAACCTTATTCTAGTGAATCAGTGACTAATGTAATCTTTATGACTTCAGATGCAGTACAAGGAGAAGAACAAGTGAGTATCAATGATTGTCAACTGATAGTAAAACATGAGCATGTGTGTTTCCACCAACTGACCAGAGCTTAGAGGACAAATATCAAAATGTGTGCTCAGATACAGATGTTTAAGCAGCTGTGAAAGAACATATCTGGAAGTTTCTGGCACTGAGGAAGTAATTGCCTTTGATTATGGAATTCCTATAATAACTCAGAGCAAAAATACTCTAAGCGACAAAATGTATAAAGTAATCTTTACAACTTTTACAAGGTACAAGACTACAAAGAGATAAACAAGTGAATGTCAATGATTATCAGCCGTTCATAAAATTAATCAGCACGTGTTGTTTTAGAAAATCCAATGTGAATGTAGGAACCATGAAGGTCACTGACATGGTATAACTTGAAGATGAACTTCTACTCTTCATGTGTAACATGACACTTGGTTGACCACCCTTCCCACTCCAGTTCAATAAAACCACAGCTGTCCTTTTTTGTTTCTTTCTTCTCTGACCACTTAGGTGAGAAAGCTAGTGTTCAATGCTTTTCAGAGAATGAATGAATCTCTGACCCTTCCACTCCAAGCACTCCTCCAGATGCAGTGAACAATCTTATAAGCAATACAAGAGCATGCTGAAGAGTCTTGGTTGCTAAATACAGCAAAAGTTTTTGGCCCCCTTGAACTTTTCCACATTTTGTCACATTACAGCCACAAACATGGATCAATTTTATTGGAATTCCACGTGAAAGACCAACACAAAGTGGTGCACACGTGAGAAGTGGAACGAAAATCAGACATGATTCCAAACATTTTTTACAAATAACTGGAAAGTGGGGTGTGCGTAATTATTCAGCCCCCTTTGGTCTGAGTGCAGTCAGTTGCACATAGACATTGCCTGATGAGTGCTAATGACTAAATAGAGTGCACCTGTGTGTAATCTAATGTCAGTACAAATACAGCTGCTCTGTGACGGCCTCAGAGGTTGTCTAAGAGAATATTGGGAGCAACAACACCATGAAGTCCAAAGAACACACCAGACAGCTCAGGGATAAAGTTATTGAGAAATTTAAAGCAGGCTTAGACTACAAAAAGATTTCCCAAGCCTTGAACATCCCACGGAGCACTGTTCAAGCGATCATTCAGAAATGGAAGGAGTATGGCACAACTGTAAACCTACCAAGACAAGGCCGTCCATCTAAACTCACAGGCCGAACAAGGAGAGCGCTGATCAGAAATGCAGCCAAGAGGCCCATGGTGACTCTGGACGAGCTGCAGAGATCTACAGCTCAGGTGGGGGAATCTGTCCATAGGACAACTATTAGCCGTGCACTGCACAAAGTTGGCCTTTATGGAAGAGTGGCAAGAAGAAAGCCATTGTTAACAGAAAACCATAAGAAGTCCCGTTTGCAGTTTGCCACAAGCCATGTGGGGGACACAGCAAACATGTGGAAGAAGGTGCTCTGGTCAGATGAGACCACAATGGAACTTTTTGGCCAAAATGCAAAACTCTGTGTGGCGGAAAACTAACACTGCACATCACTCTGAACACACCATCCCCACTGTCAAATATGGTGGTGGCAGCATCATACTCTGGGGGTGTTTCTCTTCAGCAGGGACAGGGAAGCTGGTCAGAGTTGATGGGAAGATGGATGGAGCCAAATACAGGGCAATCTTGGAAGAAAACATCTTGGAGTCTGCAAAAGACTTGAGACTGGGGTGGAGGTTCACCTTCCAGCAGGACAACGACCCTAAACATAAAGCCAGGGCAACAATGGAACGGTTTAAAACAAAACATATCCATGTGTTAGAACGGCCCAGTCAAAGTCCAGATCTAAATCCAATCGAGAATCTGTGGCAAGATCTGAAAACTGCTGTTCACAAACACTGTCCATCTAATCTGACTGAGCTGGAGCTGTTTTGCAAAGAAGAATGGGCAAGAATTTCAGTCTGTAGATGTGCAAAGCTGGTAGAGACAGACCCTAAAAGACTGGCAGCTGTAATTGCAGCAAAAGGTGGTTCTACAAAGTATTGACTCAGGGGGCTGAATAATTACGCACACCCCACTTTTCAGTTATTTATTTGTAAAAAATGTTTGGAATCATGTATGATTGTTGTTCCACTTCTCACGTGTACACCACTTTGTGTTGGTCTTTCACGTGGAATTCCAATAAAATTCTGTCTGGACAATGTCATATCATGAGTAATAATTTAAAATAATCCATGTACATAAAACACACACATGCGCACACACAGTGACATTTTAGACCTTCTTCAGAATACTGTATATACTTTGGGCATCTCGGTGCTGATCCAGAATCCTTACATTATTATTTATTACTAGAGCTACAATAATAAAGCAATGAGGAGGGGGAAGTAATAAATATGAAATAATGTATTTATGATGATTCCATTTGTTTCACTATCCACTCTGTGCAGGGCAAAGCTTATTACATGTTTAAACTGTAGAGATACAATAATTTTACTGCTGTAAAATCCAAATTTTGTCTTATTTAAAATATAAATCTAATATAATCTGCTTCTTAATGTATGTTCTTTAAAATACAGTGTGGCGTGGGTGTGGTCTCTGGCCAGCTGCAGAGGAGGGGTGACGCAGTGAGCTCCCGGGGCGGTGCAGGGGCGGGGTGAACAGGTGTGCTGGGATCTGACAGTGATTGTGTCTCTTTATATGTTGGCAGTGACAGTCGGAGGAGGAGGGCGGACGTGACAGCAGGGAGAGAGAGCGGGAGTGTCTGTGTCCCTGTACAAACGCACAGTGTTAAATAAAAGTTCGGCTGTCGTCAAATTCGTTCCAGCTTATATTTCTTGGGTCCAACGTTACATACAGCGTGTGTTTTTAATATATTATAATTATAATAATGCATAATTATGTGAACATGCATATTAGATCGTTTTTTAGTGGAATATAATCCCTCCAGAAAGGCAGGAAATGCTCTGTAACTTACTTTAAATCTAAATATGTTCCCTAAAACGGTGACAGAGCTACAGACCCATGACAGCCTTACACAGGTAGCCAGCAGCTGTGACCAGCACTACTTGTGCAGTTAATAAAAGGACAGGTAATGTTTGTCGCGCTGTTGCACACACAGCACGCTCGTTTGTTTCAGTTCGTCAGTTGCAACAAGACAGCTCACCAACGTGTACGTAATAAGCTAATACTCCTGAGTGCTACACACTACAGTTTACGCTGTACACCGACTTACTGGTTGTGTCGCATCAGTCTGTGTCTCTGAGTTAACTTGTGTTTCTCCTACAGCTCCGGACCGCAAAAAATGCGCGTGCTCTTTGTGAGCTCGTTCCCGGCTCGTAATCAGCGCGTTCTGCCGTCAAGGGCGATCATTGGTTAAATGTGATCATGTGACTGATGCAAGCGAGATCCTTTTATTTAGCAAAACTGTGATTAATAGTTAAATATTATTGTTGAGGGGTACAGACAGGACTCCGCACGCACACATACTTAAAAAAAAAAAAAAAAAAACAATTTTAAAAGTTGCCTCAACAAAAGGGCACTTTGGGCACCCATCAGGAAAGGGGCGGGTGTTCAAGCCCCTCCAGCCCCCCCCCTCTGCACGTGCCTGCTGTTACACCATCGTAGGTTATACAGGCACTGATCCAATAGGTGTTCTGGCAGCCATCTGCTGTGACTGGTTGGGGGTGACGGAAAAGAGACGAGGGCAGATGGCGACAGGATAAAAGACACACATCAGGAAGAGACAAAGTTTATTACTCCTACTGATTAAATATCACAAACAACAGCCAATACAAACTAAACAACAAGCTAACAGGGGTGCTGCAGTCTTGGAATAAAACTGCAGAGATGATCAGTCTATGAAACCAAAGGTGCGTTTTATATTGGGAGAAGTACCAAAAAATGTAAATAATGGGATATAAACTTGGCACTAGGACAAGCAAATGATTTTAAACTGGACAGGAAAAATAAGATGCTTTTGAGTGGAGTCTCATGGGTCCCCCAAATATTTGTATCTTTACAAAAAATAATAATAACCAAAGCGCAAAAAAAGAGTAATATTTGGCATAATTAAAACTTGCCTTCTAAGAATGACATAAAAATTACATAAAGTAGCACAAACACTTTAATATGCCACGGGTAAATTGAGCTGTGGCATTTTTCCTTTTTAAATCCGCCTTTTTTCTGAGCTAATTGAAAGCTGTTTAGAGATCCGTGGTTCTGTCACAGAAAATGATGCATTACTGTAAACTGAACACAATATAAAGTATTTAAAATGAGTTAAGCTTTACACATGTGCCGCAGTGACATTACTGCAGGTGTGATTCACTGACAATCACTTCCTCACTGATTGTTTCAGTGGTGCAGTTGCTCGGGCCTCTGAATCTCTGTTTTTTTGTATTTACCTGCTGCTGATGCTCCTCATGCTTACCTCTGGTCTTACCTTTGCTTCTTCCCCTCTGCTTGGATCTTCACCCATGTGCCTGTTGGACTGTCCTCTCCTCTGTAAACTCAGAGACCTCCTTGCCCTCCCCATTACACATTCTGGCTAAACTTGATAAGAAAATACTGTAAAACCAATGCGTCCTGCATTTGAGTCCAATTATCATGAACATAATTTCTCTCTTTTTAGTTAATAGATCAGATTGTGTGCTTTATAACATGTTTCCTTTATTTGCCTTTTCTTTCTGTGGTCATGTTAAAAAGCAGAGTGTAGTATATTGTTAGAGAATTGAGCCTGTCCACAGTAAAATAGTCACTTCTTTAAACTTAGTCCAAAATGGTGAGAAGAACCTTAACCTCACCTCAGAGTCTGACCTTAAACAACATTCAGTGTTCTGTTCTTCTTTCTGCTTTGTCCTCTCTTGTTTTCATCCATGTTTCTAGAGTTACATTTATTTATACTTTGTGTCGGCTCACTGATTTATTTTTCTGTCTGCAGGTAGAAAAATCATTGACGTTTGCAGATGACACAGATGCTGTTATGTTTTCAGTGACTGAATGGAGATCATTGCAGTTTTCTTTGTTCTTTTTCCACAGATCAGACCACGAGCAGACTGCACTCCAACAACCCCGTCCACACTACATTTGACTGGTACTCACACTGCCCTTGAACATAAACTAAACAACATGTTGATTCCACCATGTTAGAAGATTTATAGAACTATCATATCATCCCCTTTATGCCTCCGTACTTAAGTAAGTACTTACTTAAGTACTTACTTACTTAAGTAAGTACTCATTCACTCCTCTTTCTGTCATGGTATAAAAAGCTCAGGTTTGCACAGACACACATACTACGTCTGAAAAGAAGATCCAAGGTAAAGTGTTGGGTCGGGTAGTGAGACTATGCTTAATGGTTATTTGTGACATGACAATATTGCTGTAATTTCCAGAGAAATTGATGGCGGAAGGAAGAAGATCTTGCACAGTTCATTTTGCACTTGCATTAGAGCATGAAGCAAAGGTGGAGAGTCAGAAGACTGAAACTGACCAGTTGAAACAACAGCAGTTTTTTTTAATCATACGCACTGGACTCTAAACTAAAAAGTGATTATTAAATGTGAAAAAATGTAAAATTGCTGTACTGCATGGTAATTGGTTTGTTTCTGGAGCTGCAGATGTTTTAGAACATAAATCCTGAAAAACGCAACCAAAACCACCCCAAAAAATTTTATATATATATATATATATATATATATATTAGGGGTGCAACGATACACAAAATTCACAGTTCGGTACTTTGGTGTCACGGTTCGATATTTTTTCGATACAAAAAAATGTTCATGCTTTTGTAATTTGTCATTTAAATATGTATTTTTTTAACTCAAAAGTAGTTTAAATTTAATGTTGCTGAAACAACAAAGTAATAAAATAAATCTATCTGATGGAGAAATCACTCATCTTTGGAAAAGAGAGTTTATTACAGAGAAATGTCTCTTTCCAAAATAAAAGCTCTACTAGACGCTTCTTCTGGGCTATATTCTCAGCAGCATATTAAACATATCAGGAGAATCCTGTGCTAACGGCTGTCTAAATGACTCGGGTAAGTTTGTAGCATGCGTGCTTGTTGTTTTTGTCTGCTTCCACTTGTCTTTGCACTAGGATGATGTCAGAGTAAATGTGCAGTCATATTCGTTGTGTTCCCACTAGTGCTGTCAGCGTTAATCTCGTTGAAATGACGTTAATGCCACAACACGGCAAATCTCCGTTAACGAGCTACTCCTGATCGCCCCGTGCGTGGGGCTGGACGGCGTCAACACGTTAACGAGCTAACTGCGCTTCACCTCTTCAGTTCTGAAAGCTGATGGAGAGTCTCGGGTGTTTAACTCCCAGTGAGGTTGTGATGCTGGTGGAGGTCCTGAGAGTGGATGACCCACCCTGCTGTCAACTGAGTTACTGAGGTCACATGAATCAATGTGTGAGGGGGGCGGTTGAATGGCCCGGAAGTGATCCCAGGACTATGTTATAGGTAGCCAACACTTTTTCCATGTTTGAACTTAATGTGACCACTAGAGGGAGGTATGTGCCTCTTAGTGCCATAAGCCAGCTGTGCAGCAGGCAGGTTGTTTGGCTTCATTTTTGCACAATGGGAGGAGGCGCTGTCGCGTCGTCCATGTTTTCTACAGTCATTGATTTGGACACAGCCAATGTGTTTAGTTTTACTCTTCCCCATGTGATGTCATTATGTCCATTTGTGTCAGCTTTTTTCCCAGGTGCCTCCACTTCCCCATCACCTCATATGTGTATGTAAGTCTTCTGTCTCCCTTTGTTCATTGTTGCTTCATCTGTGTTCCCACCCCCATGTCCTCATAGTCACAGAGTCATAGTGTGTGTCATAGTGCCCTCATATTATCACAGTATTTCATAGTTGTTCATAGGTTTCTTAGTTCTCCTGTCACCAGCCAATTAAAGGCTCGCTTTTGGTTTCAAGTTCCATCTCTCTGCCTATGTCTGTTCGTGGGTCGTCTACATACACTCCACAACCGAGACAGGAGAGGAACCTGATAACAGCTGAACGTTCTTTTGTTCACACAGAAAATAGGTGTGAAAGGCAAAATTATAAATTGTTTCTAAAAATAATTAAATAAAGCTGTTTTATTAAATGAATATATACATAATGTAAATGTGCTCATAAATGAGTTGACTCTGTGTTTTCAGAGTTAACAGATTCATTCAGCGATATTGTCTGGATCTGAAATATTGCAGGTACACGCAGAGTGCAGAGGATTTTTACACATACACTGATAATTGTTTTCTATAAGTCTCTGGGTCAGGAAGTCCAAACATGACGTCCTGAACTGGGCCTTAGAATAAGCTGAAGCATAACATTAGATAATCAAGGCAGGATGTGTTTTTGTGTCCATGTGTTTCTGATTCCAGGAGGAGCAGATACCAGGTGAGGTCGGATGTGGACGGGGAGGATTCGCAGCAGACTGCCACGTTGGATTTGGGAGAAGATAATAATATTTTGTCATTGTCAAAGTATAAAAGCTGTACAGCCCATTTCAGGGTTAGGGTTTGGGTCAAAGTGAAACCAGAAATATTTAGAATAACAATGAGTTCACAGCGTGAGGAGGTCTGATGTTCCAACAGTGTTCAGGATGAGAATTATTACCTGCAACGCTCCAGTTTGACCTCATGGTGGCAGTGCCGTCTCACTGTTATAATGGCTACACTCAGACTACAGGAGAGAACAAGAGGCTGTACTCAAACTCTGATGTTTTATCGCGTGTTTATGACATCATGCTGACGTCAGCCTGATAATACCTGTTGATTCAACTTAACAGCCAAGGTTTCCAAGGTTCTTAAATGAACCACAAACTACAGGGTAAGAGTGAGCTGCTGAAAGTCAGATCTGTTCTTCAAAGCAGACTTTCAGCTTTATTACAAACTAAGAGTCGGATCAGCACAAATACTGACACAGAGATGGCTGCTGGCACTGCGCTGCTCTGCTGCACTTTGCTGTTTGTCCTTGTCTTCGTCTCTGCAGGTGAGATTGAACTAAAGTGAGTTTCTCTCTGACATAACAAGAAGTACGGGAGGATTATTTTCATCTGGATTCAGTTTGTCTGTGTGTGAATGAGACACGAGGCTGGGTGGACACTTAACATCTGTAATCCAGCTGTGACAGAGACAGAGAAGTGTAATGTGTGTGTCAGTGTGATGTGTTGTAGTGTCAGGAGTCAGGATGCAGCTACAAAGCTTTTTGTTCAGTGTACACAAACAGCTGTAGCTCCATAAAGGCAGCATGCAGAGACTCACAGTGTCTTATAATGAGAGGCTGCTTTCTCTCACACATTATGTTCACTTATTATCAGCACATGTTGTTGTTCTGTGGAAGCTAACATCTTGTAGTTTCTGACACTTTGCATGTTTAGCATGAGGCTAAAATTCCCCCTCAGTGGGTCACTGGTGACCTGCTGGATGTTCAGAGGTTCATTAAATCCAACATGACTAAAAACTCAATGTCAAGGTGTTGTTTCCTCTTTCAGAGCAGAAAACCATCACAGCTGAGTCTGGACAGGACGTCACTCTGACATGTCGAGCTCCAAACAACAACATTAGAGTAATAAAGTGAGAGAGATTTGACCTGGGAGATGATTATGTGCTTTTGTACCAGGATGGTCTCCCTGATTCAACACACCAGCATCCATCTTTTAAGAACCGGGTGGATCTGCAGGACAGACAGATGAAGGATGGAGACGTGTCTTTGATTCTGAAGGATGTGACGATTAATGATGCTGAAACATACAAGTGTCATTTCTTCATGGTAGAAACTTGCTCATGGAAGTCCATCAGTAGCCTCAACCTGATTGTTACAGGTGAGTAGAGTTGAGTGTGTGTGTGATCAGAGGTGAAGCTGCTTCCTGGTTGTTGATGTGTGTTTGTTGTATGGATGAGCTGGTGGATGTCAGAGGTAGACAGATGTTTCTCCAGCTGTTGTCTTTGTGGCTGGTAGTCTAGAGTTGTAGAGCAGCATTGTTTGGTTAGAGCAGAAACAAAGACATTTATGAATCCATCTCTTCTTCTCTTGCTCTCTAACTCGTCTGTAAACATGTGTGGGGAAACTCAATGTTAAAGCCTACATCTGGAGGGGGAAGGGAGGGGTGGAGCTGGTGGTTGTGAGTCTGTGAAAGTGAATCACAGTCAACTACAGCCCCTTAAATTGCCTTATTACTCGATGCTGAGAAAGCATTTGAACGGGTGGAGTGGGATTATCTGTTTTATACTCTAATTAAATTTAGAATAGAATAGAATAGAATAGAATTCAACTTTATTGTCATTGCACATGCACAGGTACAGGGCAACGAAATGCAGTTTGCATCCATCCAGAAGTGCTTTAGTGATATAGATATATTACAATATATATTAGCAAATTAGCAAATTAAATTTGGATTTGGCCCTAATTTCATTTCATGGATTCAGTTACTTGACTCCTCACCTATGGCACGTGTTAGAACAAATTTGTTATTCTCTTCTTATTTCCCACTTCTCCGTGGTACGAGACAAGGATGTCCCTTATCCCCTCTTCTTTTGCGTTATCAATTGAACCATTGGCGATTAAACTGCGAGCTGACAGTTGCATTAAGGGCATCTTCAGAGCTGACCAGGAGCACAAAATATCCTTATATGCTGACGATCTCCTGCTGTATATGTCAGAGCCTTTATAACACTGAATAAGCATATCCCTGCATTTATTTGGAACGGCAAAAGTCCATGAATTCGTAAAGATTTCATGCAGAGGACTAGGCCAATGGGTGGATTAGCCTTGCCAATGTTTCAGTCTTATTATTGGGCAGCAAATATTCGAAATATGCTGGATCAGTCATTTTACCACAGAGACTCCAGCTTGGCTCCAAATTGACTCATCCAATTGTGGCAAAATGTGCCTATCAGCTTTGTTGAGTTCAGCTCTCCCATTAGAACTGTACACCTATAAATGTAACCCTTTGTTGTATGACTCGCTCAGAATCTGGGTGCAATGTAAGGTTTGGGTTACACTTAATGTCAATTAAAGCACCTATCAGCTCAAATCATATGTTCCCACCCTCCATGATGGATTCTGCCTTTAAAATATGGGAAGGTAATGGACTTAGAAATATCAAAGACCTTTTTGCAGATGGAATTTTTCTCATTCACGCAGCTCCTGAAGCAGTTTAATGTTCCTCGGAAACATTTTTTCTGCTATTTACAAGTTCACCACTTTGTAAAGAGTCGATTTCCTTCATTTCCAGAAGTACCAGGTACATTAAACATTAGCAGAAGGATGGAGAGCGTGCTATATGTATTTCTTGCACTTGCACAAACACAAACAGCAACTCTTCTTTTTTTTGCCACTCAATCTAGAAGAGAATTTAGATCAAGAAATTTCCACGATCATTATGATTTGATTTGATTTTATAGGAAATGCAGTTTGACGTGTTTCCAATACTGAGGATGAGGATACACTATAAACATTTTAAAGCTACTGTTAGTTTTCCTGTCTTGTAAAAAGTAAAGTTTTTGTTCATGCACAGAAAATGAATAGTTTTCAGATTTCAATGGACTTTCTGTCATTTTTGTTTTGTTTTGTTGGGGTTAAAACGATGCCGCCTTAAAATGAAACGGAAAAATAAATATTGACATTAAGACAAGAAAAAGTTTTCACACTTACATCTTTTTTGCTTACAGTTTTTTTTTCAGTTTCAGTTTGCTGGCACTGTTTTGGTGTCTGGGGGCACGATTGTTAATAACAAACACACAAATATTACATCTTTTGAATCTGTGATGACATGTGACAATATGATGAAGTTCACATGATGTAGCTTCTCTGCCAACAACACAAATGAAAGAATAAATAATTTAAACCAAAGTAAGAGTTTATTGTTCAAATACAGAGACACTCTCACACTGACCTTTGTTGTTTGTTCTCTGTCCTTCATACAAACATTTGGTGCTTACACACTCTGTGAACACTGCATTTAAAAAGTGTAGCTACTCGTGTTTGACCTTGTATGTATGTGTTTATGCTGTGGTTGTATTTTCCTGCTGCTCACACAGCAGAAAAGCCTGAAAACTAAATAACTGATCACTGATGTGAAGTCAGCGAGTACCGAGGTGAACTTTTCTTATCTTTGAGATCTATTGAAACAACTACATTAAATCATACTGCTGAGTGACAACAATAGCGTTATTTAAGGTTAGAGGGTTACCTAGGCAACCAGGGATGTGCATAACCATCTGTCAGCTACAAATTGATGCATGAACGATGGGATGAGTTCATACTTGGATGTAACTTTAGTGAAACAGCTGATCAAGGATTAGTGTTGTTGAGGTTTTGTGGTCCAAAGCTCACACTCACATAATGAGGTCATATTTGATCTTATAAACAAACACACTGATCCCAGGTCTGTAACACTGTTCATGGATACTGAGGGTAAACAACCCACACAGCTCACAAAGATAAAGAGAAAACTGAAATCAGATCTTGATGATTGAAACATTCAGGTGTGAAAAACTTCATAAATATGTAATCTGAGCTCAAAATGATGTAACTACAGTCAGTGGAAACAAAACCATCAAAGTGAAAAATGTTCAAGTGTTCATTTCATTTGTTTGAAGAGTTAAAAGTAGGCGTGCACAACAAAATGTCTCAGTGAGCTGTGTCACACTCAACGTCAGAGCTTTCTGTGTCAGAAAGAGGCTAAATCACCATGGTAACTGATGGTGAAAGATCACCTGGTCAGGAGCATTTCATGTTCAGAGTTTTGTTTTTAAATCAGCTGTTAGAGCCACGTTTTCACTGTGATGTCGATTCTCTGCTGGAGGAAATGTTTCATATGTGCAGCTTGTTAAACTGTAACTTACTGAAGCCACTGAGTGAAGCTAAACTGCACATCACACTGTTACAATGTACCTGTATTCATGTAGTGGAGACATTAGTGAAGTTATCAATGAGTAACGTCTGGGATTGGACTGGGTGGCGCTCACAGGGACCATTTTGTGTAGAAGAAAAGTCACATGATACATGAAACGCTCCTTTTCATCTGAGCGTGCTCAGAGCCTGAAGCAGAGAAAGGTGATAATCACCACGGTGATACCTGCTGTCTCTGACTGCAGTTTCAGGTTTAGTTGAGCCAGCTAACACAAAGAAAGCCTGACTGTGTTGAAGTTGATTTGTAGTCACAGCCCTCTGGATGTTCCAGTTACTACAGAGCTGAAATGTAAAGACTTGTTTTAAAGATGAAACTCGTCCACTGAGATGAGCTGTCAGCAAAAACAGAAGCAGCCATTAAAGATAAAACTGAAATAAACCTACAGTGCTGTGGGCCTGCTGTCTGTGCTCAGTTCATCTGTTTCTGCAGGAGTTTAAACACTGACAACACCCAGAACTCTGAACAGCAGCAGCAGACTCAAAGCTGGAAAAACCTCTGAGACATTTTAAACCTGCTGCACTTAAACAGGAGGCTGGTTTGTTTCCTCACTCTGTTGTTGTTTATGTTTTCTGTAGATCAAAAAACCAACAACAGCAACAACAACAAGAAGCAGAGCAGAAACTGACAGACCAACAATCAGTCCAACAGATCCATCCTCCTTCTCTTTGTCTTCATCCTTCTCTTGTCCTCCTGTCTGACCTGCAGGTGAGAAACAGGTGTGAGGTGTCAGCTGTCAGGTAGGTGATGAGTGAAGAACAGAACAGAATCCATTTGCTCTTCAAACTGCTGTCAGACATTATCTACTGCACTCTGATCACATCACTCAGACCAGCTGCTTTCTACAAAGTCTCATCAACAACATCTTTAGAAACAAACATCAACAACCAGGAAGCAGCTTCACCTCTGATCACACACACACTCAACTCTACTCACTCACCTGGAGGAACAACATGAAGGTGGATGATGCTGATGAACTTCCATGAGCGTGTTTCTTCCATGAACACATGACACTCGTATGTTCCAGCATCATTAATCGTCACATCCTTCAGAATCAAAGACACGTCTCCATCCTTCATCTGTCTGTCCTGCAGATCCACCCGGTTCTTAAAAGATGGATGCTGGTCATCTGGAACAAAGTGACCGTCCCGGTAAACAAGCACATATTCATCTCTCAGGTCAGCTCTGCTCCACTCTAAAATAATGATGTTGTTGTTTGCAGCTCGACATGTCAGAGTGACGTCCTGTCCAGACTCAGCTGTGATGGTTTTCTGGTCTGAAAGAGGAAACAACACAGAGCAGAGAGGTTAAACGTCAAAGTACAACTGTTCACTTCTACAGCAGCCAATCAGAAACACACAATAAAAGATTGTCTTCTGTTATTAGATGATGATCTTTGATTGTGTTTCTTCTTGTGTCCCTTCAGGCGTCACCACAGCGAGTCTTCTCCTCCTCCTCACCTGATCCCGAGCATCTTCATCAGGGCTGATTTGTGACAGAAGGACAGCAGCAAGAGTGAAAGGGAAGGTTTGAAGATGGCAGTGAGCTGCTGTCATGTTTGCTTTGGAGACTCTGACACAAAGACAGGAGGCCGAGCTGAACATGTTCAGATTTTCATTGAGAGCAGAATGGACGAGATTATGAACGAGTTCATCAGAGGGAAGCTCAGGCTGAGAGGTTTAGAGACAAAGTTCACAAGGAAAGACTGAGATGGATGAAAAACATCATCTGAAACCATTTTGTGAACAAATAAAAACAAATCTTTGGTTTTAGAATCTGTTAGTTTGATAAAATGTTGTTGATGGACGAGTTCATTGAGACTCTGGATGTCTGTCAGACTGAGTCACTGCTTTTTATTGTAACAGCTGTACTGATGCTCCTGAATCTGGCCTCTGACACAAACCTCCAAACAGTAAGAATGAAAAAAGAATAAAACTATTAAAACTCTTCAAGCAATAAATAATCAAACCTGAAAAAGAAGAAAATCATCTGGAAACTAAATTGAACTAAACACAAAAAGTCCAAATGGAATAAAAAACTCAAACTAATGAGAAAAAACTACAATAACTCTGTTCCACAAACAACAACATGTGCTGATAATAAGTGAACAACATGTGTGAGAGAAAGCAGCCTCTCATTATAAGACACTGTGAGTCTCTGCATGCTGCCTTTATGGAGCTACAGCTGTTTGTATACACTGAACAAGAAGCTTTGTAGCTGCATCCTGACTCCTGACACTACAACACATCACACTGACACACACATTACACTTCTTTGTGTCTGTGCTGCAAACTGCACCAACACACAGACTCCACCCAGCTTTGTGTCGATCGCAACACTGAATGAGTAATAAACTAGTTCTTAGAGAAATATAATCAGCATGTAAACCAGACTGAGACTCTTTATCTCAGAAATAAACTCAGTTTAGTTTCTATCAGGTAAATCTCACCTGCAGAGACGAACACGACAAACATCAGCGTGGAGCAGAGTGACGCAGTTACAGCAGACATGTCCGTGTTCTCTGTTTCTGCTGATCTGACTCTTAGTTTGTTCTAAATGTCTGAGTCTGTTGGTGTTTTCACTCAATAACTGAACCTGAGTTTAAACCTGAACACATCAGATTAAATTTAAGGTTTAAATAAAGCTAAAGCTGCGGTTCAAACTCTTCCGTGTCTCGTGAGGACGTCGCGTTAGAGTGACGTTTGGTAGGTTGGACTGAGGATGCGCAGAAATAAGTGCGTCACAACAAATTTAAGGTTTAAATAAATCTGAATGTCCCTGAGGGTTAGAGCTGATCTGTTGTTCAGCTGCTCGTTTAAACTCAACACTTTGAAGATGCTTTGAAAGTCTGATATGTTCGACCAATATAATTTGAATTTTCTACCAATGATCTTTCAGGCTTTTCATGGTTAACATCCACTGAAAATGAAATTATATTTTAAATTTAGTTTCACTCGCTTTTGGAGTTTCTGTTCAAATATTTTTGTGGGTTGATGTTAACCAAACTTTAACCAAGAAAACTGAAACGTTTTACCTAAAGAACTGAAAATGATTTTAGAAAAAGGCATCAAACACTTACTGTTGTTCTTAACAGATCTGTTAAATCCTCAAACACTCTTCTGATCATCAGGATTGAAAAAAAAATCCACATGAAGATAAAAACTGTGAGGCTGGTGTCAAGGTTCGAGTTTTTGAGGAGGAGACAAACGACTGCATGGTCCTCAGTAGATGTCAAAATAGTGGTTTTATTATACACATATATATGTGGGGAAGATGAGCATCATAAACCCTCCAGAGCTGATCTCCCCCGAACAACCATGTCACAAGGCTTTTATTGCAAAGATGACGTCAAGTCACATGACAAGTATCAGTCAGTTCTCAGAACCCAAGAAGTTCTCCTTATATGGGCTCCAGATGTTTCCACTCAGTCCAGCACTCAGAGAAAACCAGTGTGTGTGGTGTGTATGTCTATTCGTGTCGACACTGGTTTAATCGATCTGCTTTCTCTGTAGGTTCAAAAGAAACTACTTTAGGTGAGCTTTTTTTTTTTTAAGTGAGCGATTAAAAAAGAAAAAAAATCTAAAAATGTAAATCTGTGGCTGAACTGACCTCTGTGCCAAACAGCTGAACCAACTGACTCTTGTTTCACTTTGCTGTCCTGTTTAACAGGTAAAACAAGGTGTCACAGTTATAGGAAATGAACCCGTTTCCAATGCAACAGGTAGACGTGTAGAGACAAGCTCCACTCTGTCTGGCAGTGAATTGAAATGAACTTGTCCTAATGAATAAAACGTCAAAAGTCAGTTGTGTTGGAGCCACAGAGAGCAAATCTCTGTTCTTTATGGAGAACCAGTGAGTCCTACTTCCTGTGTCTAGTTTTACTTCGTCTGTCTCGTCCTCTGTGATTGGCCCATGAAGGTTATAGTTTCAGATGGTGATGAGTAGATGACACATGGAGTGTGTGGCACATTCACTTTGCTGTGTTGACACTGTGTTGGTGTGACACTGAAGGGCGATTAATTAATAATTTCTTTATCCCTGCTGCACTCAGTCGTAGAGTTCCTCTACCTGCCACATCCACTTTAACCCCAGACTACCTTTTACTGAGTACTACGGTAGGACCTGAGTACTTTTCAGAGCCTGTACTTTTTCACTTTTACTTCAGCAAAGAAGTTTAATGAGTACTTCAGCTATTACCGGAGTATTTGTACAGCTTGAGTATCTGTACTTCTTAACTGCAGATTTTTTTTTTTTACTTTTGTCCCTCTGAAAGTGTCTAATTATCAGTAATTATCTATTATTTACTGAATAATATGTAGAATATAAAGCAGAAGCTGTGGGATGACTTACTGTAGTCAGGAGTTCAGGAGAATTCTCAGAGTTTCTGCTCCTCATCATGATGGAAACATGAAAACATGTTGATGCTCTTTGAGCTGGAATCAGTCCAAAGCAGCCGTGAGTGTGAACCAACAGACATCATTATAATAACTCTGACATGAATCCTGATAGAAATCCTGCTCACTGACCTCTCTAACTCTAACTCTGTCACTGACACATCTGCCAACATCTGTTCCTGTAACAGCTCAGAGGAGTTCAGCACTTTCTGATTATTATCAGAAAAATCAGAACAGGAGGAGCGTTTTGTCAAATATGGCTGAAAGCGGCAAGGCAAGTTTATTTATATAGCACAATTCAACAACAAGGTGATTCAAAGTGCTTTACAGAGACATTAAAAAACAAAAACAATAAAAAGCATGATTTAAAAAAACTGTAGATAAAATCAGTAGTTAAATGTAAGTTTTGAAATTTAAGCTTAAAGTGTGGATTTGGTGCTTTATTCAAATGCAGCTGAGAACAGGTGAGTCTTCAACCTGGATTTAAATAAACTGAGTGTTTCAGCTGATCTGAGGCTTTCTGGGAGTTTGTTCCAGATATAAGGAGCATAAAAGCTGAATGCAGCTTCTCCGTGTCTGGTTCTGACTCTGGGAACTGATAAAAGACTGGATCCAGATGACCTGAGGGATCTGGAAGGTTCATACTGGGTCAGGAGGTCACTGATGTATTTTGGTCCTAAACCATTCAGAGCTTTATAGACCAGCATCAGAACTTTAAAGTCTATCCTCTGACGGACAGGCAGCCAGTGTAAAGACCTCAGAGCTGGACTGATGTGGTCCACTTTTTTGGTCTTAGTGAGGACTCGAGCAGCAGAGTTCTGAATGAGCTGTAGTTGTCTGACTGATTTTTTAGGTAGACCTGTAAAGATGCTGTTACAGTAATCAAGCCTACTAAAGATGAATGCATGGACTAGTTTTTCCAGGTCCTGTTAAGACATCAGATCTTTTATCCTTGAAATATTCTTGAGGTGATAGTAAGCTGACTTTGTTATTGTCTTAATGTGTTTTTCTAAGTTTAGGTCTGCATCCATCACTACACCCAAATTTCTCGCCTGGTTTGTGGTTTTTAGATGTATAGATTGAAGTTCTCTGGTGACCTGTAATCGTTTTTCTTTGGCACCAAAGACTATTACCTCAGTTTTGTTTTTGTTTAGCTGGAGAAAATTGTGGCACAACCAGTCATTAATTTCCTCAATGCATTTACCAAGAGCCTGTACAGGGCCTCGGTCTCCTGGTGACATTGTGATATATATTTGTGTGTCATCTGCATAGCTGTGATAGTTTATTTTGTTGTTCTTTATAATCTGTGCCAGTGGGAGCATGTAGATGTTAAACAGAGGGGGTCCCAAGATGGAACCTTGGGGAACTCCACATGTGATACTTGTCTGCTCAGATGTGAAGTTACCTATTGATACAAAGTATTTCCTGTTTTCTAAGTATGTCTTGAACCAGTTTAGTACAGTTCCTGAAAGACCTGTCCAGTTCTCCAGTCGTTTGAGTAATATGTTGTGGTCAACTGTATCAAATGCTGCACTGAGATCCAGTAAAACTAGGACTGACATTTTTCCACTGTCTGTGTTCAGACATATGTCATATGTCTGAACACATGTCTGATATGTCTGACATATGTCACTTTGGTCAGAGCGGTTTCAGTGCTGTGGTTCTGTCTAAAACCTGACTGGAAGGCATCTGACCGTTGATATATTTGTGTGGGCTGAGATTTTACTTTCAAAGAAAACACAGTAATGATCAGACACGCCCACATCAGACACAGTAATGTTTGAAATGCTCAGGCTCTTGGAGATCAGTAGGTCAAGAGTGTGTCCTCTATTATGTGTGGCCTCTGTTACATGCTGAGTCAGCCCAACGTTGCCCAGAGTGTTACTCAGGTCTTTAGTCCCTTTGTCCTGAGGGTTGTCCACATGAATGTTAAAATCCCCAACAATAACTACACAGTCGAAATCAACACAGATCACAGACAGCAGTTCACTGAGGTCATTAAAAAAGTCTGTGCAGTGTTTGGGAGGCCTGTAAACATTAAGAAACACAACTTTGGATGGGGCCTTCAGCTGTAAAGCCACATATTCAAAAGATAGCTGCTTACATCGAAATGATTCATAAAATAAGACAGCAAAATAATTATTCTGTCCTGATTTTAGTTTTTATTAAAAAAAAAAATCCTCAGGAATAAAAACTGAATATAAATAAATAATAAGTAAAATATATTACATATAATCAACACACCGTACTAAATGAAAGTTTATATAAAGCACATTTATAACAAATAAATTCTAATCAGAAGCCTCTTTATGATTATGATTTCCCCACCATCAAATAAAACAGAAGAGGGGACTAAGTAACACTGTACATCAAATGCTGTTGAAGGATTTCCTGTTAACAGTATAAAAAAGTTGTTTTTTACCCCCAACCCCCCCCCCCCACCCCACCCCCTCCATTCAATTTACTGAAGGAGCAATGATTGGAATGTGAGTGCCATCTGTACAGCCAATCATGCCTGGGAACCCTGAAAATAAATGTAGAATTTAAGTAGTAGTCCAGGTATCACCACATCATGAATTAAGTTCTGTTCATCCTGATACCTGCAATTTTGTGGCATCCCTCTTGGATAAATCTTGTGGGTCTATGACCGGGGAACACCACAGACGAGTACAGGACACGTTTCAGTGCAACTGTAACATTCCTGACTGCCCGACAGACGGTAGCCTTGGAAACGTGCTCAGCGTCACCAATATTATACAGAAAGCTCCCGTTTGCAAAAAACCGAAGTGCAATACAATATAATGTAATGGACTGAGCGCATGTCCGCGATGTGCATGCGCGTAATATATGGCCTGAGGATGTTATTCAAATAACTTATAGATTGTGCTGAGAAACGGTAACGTTCGCACAGAAAATCATCAGGTAATGATAAAATGTCCAGACGCGCTCAAATCACTCTCTCCCGGTGGAGAGCTCTGCGGAGAATTTGGGCTTCACGATCTACCGGCTCTTCAAGGAAGGAGCACGCCATGTCTGACACTTCCTACTGTCAGGTTTCCGACAAAGGGGCAGAGACAGTCAGGGTTAGTTGTAGCAAACCTACTAGGGGGCAGGTTAGCTTCACGGCGTGTGTCGTCATAGTGACTCAGTCAGGCTGCAGCTGAACTCGCTTTGTGAAACCGAAGACCCAGAGTTTTCGTTAACTCAGGGTATACTTACTCAGTTTTTCCACTAAACCGGCTTCCTGGAACAGGGCCCAGAGCATCAGTTCATCACACTGCTGATTAAACACTGTCCTCACTGCTGTAATATTAATGCCACACTGTTGTTCTTTCATGTGCTGATGTGATGCACTCATGTTTATATGTTAGTGTTACTGACCATTAAGTTCTGTAGGAACCACACATTCACACACAGCATACACGGATAAATAAAAAACACCCGTTGATGTCTTTGGACTGTGGGAGGAAGTCAGAGACCCAGAATCCACTTCAGGAGATACATGTATGACCTTTGTTCCTCATGCGCTCCATGTGTTACTT
>NW_024387541.1:560651-589706 GCF_900408965.1 Simochromis diagramma
AATAAAGGCGGAGTTAGAGATCGTCGTTGGGTGGTGTTCCGTAAGGTAGTTTTAGGGTAGTAAAAGTATCGGGAAACAGCCAGAGGATGTGTGGTTAGATATTGGTGGCATGGTGGTTTAAAACTTAAATAGAAATGTTTTTCTCAATAATTACTCCAAGGTTTTTTTTGTCCAAATGTCAGCTTGTTGTTGTCATAGTAACAACGTCAGTCAGTGTACTTACTGCTTTCCTTGGGTTACTGTGTCTATAACATAGCTAGCATTGTTTTATCCTATTAAACAGAAATGAGGCATCTTTGGCACAATTTTGGTTTTAGATGCTGTGATTTGAAGCGTTGGGTTTTGCATTATGTCCACTGACATTTTTACATGGTGTTCAAAATTACTGCCCAAATATCTGCCCAGAGATGTATGCAACACAAAAAATGACTTCCCCATTCAAGCACCAATGCCACAGCAAGTTTTACAGTTTCACCAAAACAAAATGTTTTATTTGTCTTTAGAGGAACATCAGAGGGACACATCTAACACAACAAACAAAGCCTTGTAGAAAGGAAACAAAAATGACGTAAAAGGCTTCCTACTCCTACAGCTACAAAAATGTATAATTAATTACAATAATAATAATTTCTACAAAAAACTAATTTAGCTCTTCTAGATGCAGAAACTTCATCACACAAGTAAGCACAGACTGATTGGAAATGGGGCATAGGTAGGGACAACCAGTCTTGTAGTCGTCCCCATTCAATCTCCAACCGATGATCACCTTCCAGCTGGAACTTACATAACCATAAAGGAAAGGAAAGGAAAAACGCAATGCATCATGGGAATCCCCCGGCAGCCTACGTCTACTGCAGCATAACTAAGGGAGGATTCAGGGTCACCTGGTCCAGCCCTAACTATATGCTTTAGCAAAAAGGAAAGTTTTAAGCCTAATCTAAAGTAGAGATAGTGTCTGTCTCCTGATCCAAACTGGAAGCTGGTTCCACAGAAGAGGGGCCTGAAAACTGAAGGCTCTGCCTCCATTCTACTTTTAAATACCTAGGAACAACAAGTAGGCCTGCAGAGCGAGAGCGAAGTGCTCTAATAGGGTGATATGGTACTACAAGGTCATTAAGATAGATGGGGCCGATTATTTAAGACCTGTATGTGAGGAGCAGGATTTTGAATTCAATTCTGGATTTAACAGGAAGCCAATGAAGGAAGCCAGTCTCAGACCAACAGAATAGACCCAGCAGAAAGAAGCTACTTCCATTAGGAGTTTTCACGGCCTCTGAGGATTTCCCAGTTTTTATCCATCTATTGGTATCAAGACTGCATCTGTGGAGGATTTCTGCCACAGAGGTACTAATTCACAGTCTGTTTCTGTGGGCAACAGGATGACTGTGACCTCCGACACTGCTGTCTCATTACAAATCCACACAAACATGATGTCTATATTTATACATTATGAGTTTTCCCTAAAATCACAATGTTTCTAACTTGAGCCAAACTGGTGGATCTGAAAATCCATCTAAACAAATGAGTCCAACTTCACCCAAAAGAGCATCAGTGTACAAAGGTTTGCATCATCTATACAACAGTATAAATGTGACAATATGTTTCATATTTTTGAGTCTCATGGGTCTGTTTATGAAAAGTAATCAGGTCTCAACCCAGCAAAGTTGTTCAGGATGTTTTGCTGGTGTCAAAGGTCAAAGCAGTTTAAATCTGACCTGAACAGTGTGTCATGTTAAAGAAAAGTTGAAGAGGTTGTCAAACTTCTCAGTGCAGGATCAGAGAGAGAGAAATACCTGAGACGTTAACAGTTTGTACAATCTGTTAAACTGGGTAAGATTGGTTTACAAACTAAAGAAATGTCAGCCAAAGAGATGATTTTTATACAAAGTGTTTTCCAGTGGACTGTACTTAAAGAAGAAACAGTCACATGAAGTTAATAAACAATCACACCAACATAAAATAGTTAATTTGCCAAACCTGAAGCTCCAACACTCACTGACTCTGAGATCAGAAATTCATGTGTTTGTAACACAGTTTGACTTTGTGTCAGTAAATCTCATGAACAGCCTGAAGATGAATAAGCTGTAGTTCAGAGTCACTGACAGCACAGACACACACTGTTGGTCCGAGTCTGAACATGATGATCAGCAGAGTCGACTGCTGGATGTTCAGGAGAGTTTCTGTCTGTCCTCAGATCGTCCGACTCACAGTTCATCTCTGTGTCCTCCTGTCTGACCTGCAGGTGAGAAACAGCTGTGAGGTGTCCTCTTCTAGTTCAGCAGATTAGATGAAAAAATCATTCATAATCTTTATAAAGTGAGAAAATGTTAATGTTGATTTTTCTGCTTTTTATTTAAAAACATGATCTGAATCTTGCTTTCACCATAAAAAAAAATCATAATTCTTTTCAAATACACAGGTCTAACAGCTGCTTCGGGGTCAGAGGTCATGTTGGGTTGATCCAGCTGTTCTTTATAATTTGACCTGTTTGGCTGCAGACTGTGAGAGCTCATTAAAACATGTCTGAGACTTTTGGAAGGTCAAATCCTCGACTCTCTGAAAACGTGTTTGTTTACTATGAGGCTGAAACATCTGAACCTGTGATTCAGTGACAACAGCTCTGTCACACCAAACACTGTGTACACAGTTTACTACTTTATATACGAAGCACTTCAAACAGTGCAATATATCAATACCATGCAATATATAATACTATATACCAAACATCATACTTACAGTTTGATATAATTGTTCAAAACAACCAAACATCTAAAATAAAACTGACTTTTTAGGTTTCTGCACTAAATAAATATCCAAAAACATTTTGACTGGTTAAAATCACGTTTGCAGAAGATTTGGTGGTTTCCTGGTGTAGAGTTACTAGAGTTAGAATAGAGTTAATATTCCTTCTTTAATAATCCTTTGTTGTGCTCACTGCTTGTTTTATTCCTGTGTTTGATGATCAGAGTCTCTGTAAGTCATGAGTGTCGATGAACGATCAAATGAGAAACTCCAGGAAGTGCTGAGTGGACTGTGCCATGGGGGAAATATGATGTTGTTTATGTTTAATATTTATGCTGTTCAGCTTACATTTGAGTTATTCTGGATTTGATTAATTGACCTGTTAACATACACCAGGTCACCAGTGCATTACTTAAAGCTTTAGCAACATGCTAATTAAACATATGTTCAAGAAATAGAAAATATTAACTTCATCTGATCCAACATTCAGATTATTTTAAATGTGCGAGTCTGTAATCTCAGTGACTAACAGAGAGCCTGAGTGTAAATGTGATCAGATGAAGTGTGAGGTTGTGAGAAAGTCTCTGACTGCATTCATAGATGTGTCCTTTCAGCTGCTCGCTCTGATCCAACCTTTGGTCTCTAAGAAGAGGCTTCAGGGAGACGTTTGCTATGTTGGACTGTAGGACCATCAGAAATGTGTGCAGTAACAAAACAGGCAGCACTGAAAGCAGCTCTAAGTGTTTGTGTTGTTCAATGATTTGTGCACAACAACAACAATGGGACCTCTCTCATCCATCAGTCACCATGTGGACATTTTTCTGACACACTTTGAAGCTGATGGACGTTTTGTGTCTGCACTAAGTACGTTTTCAGCAGCTATGGCACCGGCAGGATTCACTTTCACAGACTCACAACCACCAGCTTCACCCCTCCCCTCCCCCTCCAGCTGTAGGCTTTAACATTGAGTTTCCCCACACATGTTTACAGACGAGTTAGAGAGCAAGAGAAGAAGAGACGGATTCATAAATGTCTTTGTTTCTGCTCTAACCAAACAATGCTGCTCTACAACTCTAGACTACCAGCCACAAAGACAACAGCTGGAGAAACATCTGTCTACCTCTGACATCCACCAGCTCATCCATACAACAAACACACATCAACAACCAGGAAGCAGCTTCACCTCTGATCACACACACACACTCAACTCTACTCACTCACCTGGAGGAACAACAACCAGTTTGATGAAGCTGTGTTTGAATGAGCGTGCTTCTTCCATGAGGAAACGACACTCGTATGTTCCAGCATCATTAATGGTCACATCCTTCAGAATCAAAGACACGTCTCCATCCTTCATCTCTTTGTCCTGCAGATCCACCCGGTTCTTAAAAGATGGATGCTGGTCATCTAGAATAATATCACAACCAACTCGGAAAAGAACATTTCCTGACTTCAGGTCAGCTCTCTCCCACTCTAGAGTGAAGATGTTGTTGTTTGGAGCTCGACATGGCAGAATTACATCCTGTCCAGACTCAGCTGTGATGGTTTTCTGATCTGAAAGATGAAACAACACAGAGCAGAGAGAGGTTAAAGGTCAAAGTGCAGTTATGATCAGAATGATTGACTTTAAATATTTTGTTTATTTCCTTTGACATTTGAGGGTTTTTTTTTTTCATTTTATTTTCAGTTACAGCAGCATGTTAATAGCAAAACTTTGAACATACAGTAGTTTGCTGTTCAGTTTTTACAATACCCCAAAAGATAGCAGAAAGAAAACAAACAAACAAACTAAAGAAACCCCTACAAAACAAAAAACAAACAAACAACAAACACAAAAATAAAATGGATGGATGGTATCTGGTCATGACAATGTGGTCATTTTAAATGTTTCCATGTACATTAGAAAAGGCTGCCATGCCTCAAGAAATTTGGTGGTTGAACCTACCAGTGTATATCTCATCTTTTCTAAGTGCAAAAACTTCATGAGCTCTGCAAGCCACTGTTCATGTGTGGGAGGAGCTTCCTGCTTCCATCTTAAAAGTATAAGGCGCCTTGCAATGAGTGAAGCAAAGGCAATAGAATTTGAATAGTATTTTGGCAAAGTGATGTTTTGAAGTATCACCCCAAAGATTAGAGCAGAGGGATCATAATTAACGTTATATATCTCTGAAAAGGTGTTAAATATACCCATATGGAAAAGAAATAGAAAACACTTATAAGATGTGGCCGACTTCATACAGTCAGTCATATAAGGCTTATATGATTTACTCATGAAAGTGGCCACTTTCTCATTACTTTCTTATATTGTTTTAGTAAATATCCAAAACATACAAGTTTCATTTATATAATTTTCAAGGGATCTTAATCTGTTTTCACTCTTGTATGCTTTTCATAAAAGCTTCACACAAGACAGATACAAACTTTATAAGATTGATATGCATCTTTTCCATATGGGTAGACACCCAATAGTTATGAAGATTGGGGCATGTCCAAAAACTATGAAGGAGTGAACCTGTTTCTGCTTTACATCTGTTACACAGGGGGTCAGCCCATGTCTGGCACATGTAGAAGAAGAGTGTACCCTATGGAGAAAACATAGAGCTCATCTGTTAAAGTCATCCCAAGGTCTTTCTCCCACTGAGCTTTAAGGATGGAGAGAGAAGGAGATTGAAGATCTAATAATATAGCACACGTTTCTTTAATCGCCCCTCTCTTATGAGTGTTTATATTAATAATTTTATCCAAAGAAGTTTCCTCAGGTACTTCTGGAAATGAAGGAAATCGACTCTTTACAAAGTGGTGAACTTGTAAATAGCGGAAAAAATGTTTGCGAGGAACATTAAACTGCTTCAGGAGCTGCGTGAATGAGAAAAATTCCATCTGCAAAAAGGTCTTTGATATTTCTAAGTCCATTACCTTCCCATATTTTAAAGGCAGAATCCATCATGGAGGGTGGGAACATATGATTTGAGCTGATAGGTGCTTTAATTGACATTAAGTGTAACCCAAACCTTACATTGCACCCAGATTCTGAGCGAGTCATACAACAAAGGGTTACATTTAGAGGTGTACAGTTCTAATGGGAGAGCTGAACTCAACAAAGCTGATACGCACATTTTGCCACAATTGGATGAGTCAATTTGGAGCCAAGCTGGAGTCTCTGTGGTAAAATTATTGATCCAGCATATTTCGAATATTTGCTGCCCAATAATAAGACTGAAACATTGGCAAGGCTAATCCACCCATTGGCCTAGTCCTCTGCATGAAATCTTTACGAATTCATGGACTTTTGCCGTTCCAAATAAATGCAGGGATATGCTTATTCAGTGTTATAAAGGCTCTGACATATACAGCAGGAGATCGTCAGCATATAAGGATATTTTGTGCTCCTGGTCAGCTCTGAAGATGCCCTTAATGCAACT
Source organism: Simochromis diagramma (assembly GCF_900408965.1). Lineage (NCBI taxonomy): Eukaryota > Metazoa > Chordata > Actinopteri > Cichliformes > Cichlidae > Simochromis > Simochromis diagramma. The sequence goes on from NW_024387541.1 coordinate 566,816, forward strand.
GTCAGCTCGCAGTTTAATCGCCAATGGTTCAATTGATAACGCAAAAGGAGAGGGGATAAGGGACATCCTTGTCTCGTACCACGGAGAAGTGGGAAATAAGAAGAGAATAACAAATTTGTTCTAACACGTGCCATAGGTGAGGAGTCAAGTAACTGAATCCATGAAATGAAATTAGGGCCAAATCCAAATTTATTTAGAGTATAAAACAGATAATCCAGCTCCACCCGTTCGAATGCTTTCTCAGCATCGAGTAATAAGGCAATTTAAGGGGCTGTAGTTGACTGTGATTCACTTTCACAGACTCACCACCAGCTTCACCCCTCCCCTCCCCCTCCAGCTGTAGGCTTTAACATTGAGTTTCCCCACACATGTTTACAGACGAGTTAGAGAGCAAGAGAAGAAGAGACGGATTCATAAATGTCTTTGTTTCTGCTCTAACCAAACAATGCTGCTCTACAACTCTAGACTACCAGCCACAAAGACAACAGCTGGAGAAACATCTGTCTACCTCTGACATCCACCAGCTCATCCATACAACAAACATCAACAACCAGGAAGCAGCTTCACCTCTGATCACACACACACTCAACTCTACTCACCTGTAACAATCAGGTTGAGGCTGCTGATTAACTTCCATGAGCGAGTTTCTTCCATGAAGAAACGACACTCGTATGTTCCAGCGTCATTAATCGTCACATCCTTCAGAATCAAAGACACGTCTCCATCCTTCATCTGTCTGTCCTGCAGATCCACCCGGTTCTTAAAAGATGGATGCTGGTGTGTTGAATCAGAGAGACCATCCTGGTACAAAAGCACATAATCATCTCCCAGGTCAGATCTCTCCCACTTTATTACTCTAATGTTGTTGTTTGGAGCTCGACATGTCAGAATGACGTCCTGTCCAGACTCAGCTGTGATGTTTTTCTGCTCTGAAAGAGGAAACAACACTTTGACATTTGAGTTTTTAGTCATGTTGGATTTAATGAACCTCTGAACATCCAGCAGGTCACCAGTGACCCACTGAGGGGGAATTTTAACCTCATGCTAAACATGCAAAGTGTCAGAAACTACAAGATGTTAGCTTCCACAGAACAACAACATGTGCTGATAATAAGTGAACGTGTGAGAGAAAGCAGCCTCTCATTATAAGACACTGTGAGTCTCTGCATGCTGCCTTTATGGAGCTACAGCTGTTTGTATACACTGAACAAAAAGCTTTGTAGCTGCATCCTGACTCCTGACACTACAACACATCACACTGGCACACACATTACACTTCTCTGTCTCTGTCACAGCTGGATTACAGATGTTAAGTGTCCACCCAGCCTGGTGTCTCCTTCACACACAGACAAACTGAATCCAGATGAAAATAATCCTCCTGTACTTCTTGTTATCTCAGAGAGAAACTCAGTTTAGTTCAATCTCACCTGCAGAGACGAAGACAAGGACAAACAGCAAAGTGCAGCAGAGCAGCGCAGTGCCAGCAGCCATCTCTGTGTCAGTATTTGTGCTGATCCGACTCTTAGTTTGTAATAAAGCTGAAAGTCTGCTTTGAAGAACAGATCTGACTTTCAGCAGCTCACTCTTACCCTGTAGTTTGTGGTTCATTTAAGAACCTTGGAAACCTTGGCTGTTTAGTTGAATCAACAGGTATTATCAGGCTGACGTCAGCATGATGTCATAAACACGCGATAAAACATCAGAGTTTTAGTACAGCCTCTTGTTCTCTCCTGTAGTCTGAGTGTAGCCATTATAACAGTGAGACAGCACTGCCACCATGAGGTCAAACTGGAGCGTTGCAGGTAATAATTCTCATCCTGAACACTGTTGGAACATCAGACCTCCTCACGCTGTGAACTCATTGTTATTCTAAATATTTCTAGTTTCACTTTGACCCAAACCCTAACCCTGAAATGGGCTGTACAGCTTTTATACTTTGACAATGACAAAATATTATTATCTTCTCCCAAATCCAACGTGGCAGTCTGCTGCGAATCCTCCCCGTCCACATCCGACCTCACCTGGTATCTGCTCCTCCTGGAATCAGAAACACATGGACACAAAAACACATCCTGCCTTGATTATCTAATGTTATGCTTCAGCTTATTCTAAGGCCCAGTTCAGGACGTCATGTTTGGACTTCCTGACCCAGAGACTTATAGAAAACAATTATCAGTGTATGTGTAAAAATCCTCTGCACTCTGCGTGTACCTGCAATATTTCAGATCCAGACAATATCGCTGAATGAATCTGTTAACTCTGAAAACACAGAGTCAACTCATTTATGAGCACATTTACATTATGTATATATTCATTTAATAAAACAGCTTTATTTAATTATTTTTAGAAACAATTTATAATTTTGCCTTTCACACCTATTTTCCGTGTGAACAAAAGAAGTTTCAGCTGTTATCAGGTTCCTCTCCTGTCTCGCTTGTGGAGTGTATGTAGACGACCCACGAACAGACATAGGCAGAGAGATGGAACTTGAAACCAAAAGCGAGCCTTTATTTGGCTGGTGACAGGAGAGCTAAGAAACCTATGAACAACTATGACATACTGTGATAATATGAGGGCACTATGACACACACTATGACTCTGTGACTATGAGGACATGGGGGTGGGAACACAGACGAAGCAACAATGAACAAAGGGAGACAGAAGACTTACATACACATATGAGGTGATGGGGAGGCACCTGGGAAAAAAGCTGACACAAATGGACATAATGACATCACATGGGGAAGAGTAAAACTAAACACATTGGCTGTGTCCAAATCAATGAATGTAGAAAACATGGACGACGCGACAGCGCCTCCTCCCATTGTGCAAAAATGAAGCCAAACAACCTGCCTGCTGCACAGCTGGTTTAAGGCACTAAGAGGCACATACCTCCCTCTAGTGGTCACATTAAGTTCAAACATAGAAAAAGTGTTGGCTACCTATAACATAGTCCTGGGATCACTTCCGGGCCATTCACCCCCCCCCCCCCCCCCCCCTCACACATTGATCCATGTGACCTCAGTAACTCAGTTGACAGCAGGGTGGGTCAGCCACTCTCAGGACCTCCGCCAGCATCACAACCTCACTGGGAGTTAAACACCCGAGACTCTCCATCAGCTTTCAGAACTGAAGAGGTGAAGCGCAGTTTGCTTGTTAACGTGTTGACGCCGTCCAGCCCCACGCACGGGGCGATCCGCGGTAGCTCGTTAACGGAGATTTGCCGTGTTGTGGCATTAACGTCATTTTAACGAGATTAACGCTGACAGCACTAGTGGGAACACAACGAATATGACTGCACATTTACTCTGACATCATCCTCGTGCAAAGACAAGTGGAAGCAGACAAAAACAACAAGCACGCATGCTACAAACTTACCCGAGTCATTTAGACAGCCGTTAGCACAGGATTCTCCTTATGGGGACCTGATATGTTTAATATGCTGCTGAGAATATAGCCCAGAAGAAGCATCTAGTAGAGCTTTTATTTTGGAAAGAGACATTTCTCTGTAATAAACTCTCTTTTCCAAAGATGAGTGATTTCTCCATCAGATAGATTTATTTTATTACTTTGTTGTTTCAGCAACATTAAATTTAAAAACTGTACTTTTGAGTTAAAAAATATATATTTATAATTTTAATAAATGACAAATTAAAAAGGCATGAACATTTTTTTGTATCGAAAAAATATCGAACCGTGACACCAAAGTACCGAACTGTGAATTTTGTGTATCGTTGCACCCCTAATATATATATATATATATATAAAAATTTTTTGGGGGGTGGTTTTGGTTGTGTTTTTCAGGATTTATGTTCTAAAACATCTGCAGCTCCATGACACTGAAACAAACCAATTACCATGCAGTACAGCAATTTTACATTTTTTTCACATTTAATAATCACTTTTTAATTTAGAGTCCAGTGCGTATGATTGAAAAAAACTGCTGTTTCAACTGGTCAGTTTCAGTCTTCTGACTCTCCACCTTTGCTTCATGCTCTAATGCAAGTGCAAAATGAACTGTGCAAGATCTTCTTCCTTCCGCCATCAATTTCTCTGGAAATTACAGCAATATTGTCATGTCACAAATTACCATTAAGCATAGTCTCACTACCCGACCCAACACTTTACCTTGGATCTTCTTTTCAGACGTAGTATGTGTGTCTGTGCAAACCTGAGCTTTTTATACCATGACAGAAAGAGGAGTGAATGAGTACTTACTTACTAAAGTACTTACTTACTTCCCCACCTCAAAAACGCAAGTGTGCCCTCCCCCAAAGGGGAGCCGTGATTCAGTAATCCTATGATAACTGAGGGCATAAGTAATTCTAGTAAATCAGTGACTAATGCAATCTTTATGACTTCAAGATTCAAGGAAAACAACAAAGTAACTATCAGTGATTGTTAACTGACAGTAAATCAGGTCAACGTGTTCATTCTAAATAAAAGCAGTTTAGATGAAAACAAAGCTTGAAAATAACACAGGCTGAAAATATTCACAGCTCTGTTGCACAGTAAACGGAGGCATAAAGGGGATGATATGATAGTTCTATAAATCTTCTAACATGGTGGAATCAACATGTTGTTTAGTTTATGTTCAAGGGCAGTGTGAGTACCAGTCAAATGTAGTGTGGACGGGGTTGTTGGAGTGCAGTCTGCTCGTGGTCTGATCTGTGGAAAAAGAACAAAGAAAACTGCAATGATCTCCATTCAGTCACTGAAAACATAACAGCATCTGTGTCATCTGCAAACGTCAATGATTTTTCTACCTGCAGACAGAAAAATAAATCAGTGAGCCGACACAAAGTATAAATAAATGTAACTCTAGAAACATGGATGAAAACAAGAGAGGACAAAGCAGAAAGAAGAACAGAACACTGAATGTTGTTTAAGTCAGACTCTGAGGTGAGGTTAAGGTTCTTCTCACCATGTTGGACTAAGTTTAAAGAAGTGACTATTTTACTGTGGACAGGCTCAATTCTCTAACAATATACTACACTCTGCTTTTTAACATGACCACAGAAAGAAAAGGCAAATAAAGGAAACATGTTATAAAGCACACAATCTGATCTATTAACTAAAAAGAGAGAAATTATGTTCATGATAATTGGACTCAAATGCAGGACGCATTGGTTTTACAGTATTTTTTATCAAGTTTAGCCAGAATGTGTAATGGGGAGGGCAAGGAGGTCTCTGAGTTTACAGAGGAGAGGACAGTCCAACAGGCACATGGGTGAAGATCCAAGCAGAGGGGAAGAAGCAATGTAAGACCAGAGGTAAGCATGAGGAGCATCAGCAGCAGGTAAATACAAAAAAACAGAGATTCAGAGGCCTGAGCAACTGCACCACTGAAACAATCAGTGAGGAAGTGATTGTCAGTGAATCACACCTGCAGTAATGTCAGTGCGGCACATGTGTAAAGCTTAACTCATTTTAAATACTTTATATTGTGTTCAGTTTACAGTAATGCATCATTTTCTGTGACAGAACCACGGATCTCTAAACAGCTTTCAATTAGCTCAGAAAAAAGGCGGATTTAAAAAGGAAAAATGCCACAGCTCAATTTACCCGTGGCATATTAAAGTGTTTGTGCTACTTTATGTAATTTTTATGTCATTCTTAGAAGGCAAGTTTTAATTATGCCAAATATTACTCTTTTTTTGCGCTTTGGTTATTATTAGTATTTTTGCTCTGAGTTATTATAGGAATTCCATAATCAAAGGCAATTACTTCCTCAGTGCCAGAAACTTCCAGATATGTTCTTTCACAGCTGCTTAAACATCTGTATCTGAGCACACATTTTGATATTTGTCCTCTAAGCTCTGGTCAGTTGGTGGAAACACACATGCTCATGTTTTACTATCAGTTGACAATCATTGATACTCACTTGTTCTTCTCCTTGTACTGCATCTGAAGTCATAAAGATTACATTAGTCACTGATTCACTAGAATAAGGTTGAATCTAATGCTACAGTGACCTCCCCTCTGTACTGTGTAATATAAAAGTCAGTCAGGTTTGCAGATGACACACAGATACTGTTGAGTTTTCACTGACAGAATGGAGATCACGCTGAAGTTCTCGCTGTTGCTTCTGGTCTGCTCTGTTTCCACAAATCAGACAGAGGCAGATAATGAAATTCTTGACCAGCAGATTTCAAACCAGCAACCCTGTCCACAGGAAATCCATGCTGTGCTCAGAGAGCTGACTGCCTCAGTGGCTGAACAGAAAGTGGAAATCAGGACCTTAAAACAAGAGAATAAAGGTACAGTATGATGTCAGGTAGTGAGAAAAATGACAGCATGAGGAAACCTTCATATGAGCCCCTGTTACAGAGATATCAATGTCACTTCATGAATCTATCACTAACGTTTCTCATTAATCTTTTTATTTTTATTATTTATTCATTATTTATTCAATAATCTAGCCTACTAAAAATGAAAAGATTCAAATGATGCAGATACATAAAATTCATATTGACTTATTTATGTTCTTTTCTGTCCATGTCATACCATACATACCATGTCGCAAAACTGAAAGACCTGGAAATGCAGAACGTTGAACTTCAGAGACAGAGGTCTGAAATTGACAAGCTTAAACAGCAACAAATAATAAATAAATAAATAAACTTTATTTATAAAGCACACTAAAAAAACAAGGGTATACCAAGGTGCTTGACAAAAATAAAATAGGAAAAGGGAGATGGGAGGGAAAAGAGAAAGGACCTGGCACGTATCAATTATAAAAACCATCATAAGATATAAAAGTAGTTCACAAGCATAAAAAATGTACCAGCGCACACAAGTGTTAACTGGGTGGAAAGGCAAGATTAAACAAATAAGTCTTAAGCCGTGATTTAAACAGTGGCATAGAGTCAGACGCCCGGATAGCGACAGGAAGGTTGTTCCATAAGACCGGGGCAGCTACAGCAAACGCGCGGTCACTGCGAGACTTCAGCCGAGAACGAGGTTGCTCCAGAAGAATTTGGGTAGCAGAGCTAAGTGCTCTGACAGGAGTGTGTAACCTGAGAAGCTCATTGAGGTAGCTCGGTGCCAAGTTATTAATGGTTTTGTAGGTGAAAAGTAATATTTTAAATTGAATACGGTATTTAATTGGAAGCCAGTGCAAGCCAGCAAGAACAGGAGTGATGGAAGAAAACTTCCTGCTACCTGTCAAAAGGCGTGCCGCCGCATTCTGGACAGTCTGCAATCTAACGAGAAGGGTGGAGGAAAGGCCAATGTAAAGAGCGTTGCAGTTCATATCCAGAATCTGATTCTTTTGGTTATTACCCAAAGCTCGTGACCATAGGTGAAGGTGGGGACAAACTGATAGGAAAGAGCTCCTGCCAGCCACACAGCCACCTGCGACAATCACAGACATTTATCTACCGGCTTGACTGGCGGCTGCAAAACATTGCAAGATAATCTTGGTCAGGTATTCTTCCAGTCCACAACTTTACCACGAGTGTTGTTATATCAATTTAATTGTCCCACAAGGGGAAACGTGGGTGTAACAGCAGCAAGAAAACACATATACAAACAAACAGGACACAAGACACAGAACAGAAACATACACAATTCTTACATATTTACATGAAGGACAATGGTTACCAAAAACTGAGTACCATACTGTTGTTAAATTAAATAAAAATAACTACAGATAAGAGGCAACCCTGGTTGTAGTGTGAATCGGTTGAGAAAACAGTGCACGATACAGCGCTGATGTAAACATCTGTGTTTGTAGGGAGCAGTTCTGATTGTACAGTCTGACAGCTGCAGGGAGGAAGGACCTGCGGAAACGCTCCTTCATGCATCGAGGATGCAGCAGTCTGTCACTGAAGCAGCTCTGCAGTTCAGCAACATCTACATGCATGGGGCGGGAGATAAACTGCTGCTGCAACATACAACACTGTAAAAAATGACAGATGTCACCACAGAGTCATAGAAGGTCTTTGAAAGCGCTCCATGGACTCCAAATGACCTCAGCCGCCTCAGCAGGTAGAGTCTGCTCTGACCCTTCCTGTAAAGAGCATCATCCCTGTACTTATACTTTTGTGTTGCTCTCTCATCACATCTTCATTATTCTCATCACTGCTTAAAACAACACACATCTTTTTTTAACTGTCCTTTCTCCAAAACAGAAAGTGGCATTACAGTTGTTTCAGGCTGAGAGACACAAAACACTCTTCGTATTATCATTCATATATCATCCACACAACTATTTTATTTCTTTTAGTCCACTGGGCAGGTGACCTGCAGAATCACGTCTGCCCCAGCTGGATACCTTTTCACACACACCGTGACTCACAATCACTTCATTCATCAGACTTCTTTTAAGTTTGCAGCAGGCAGCGCGACTGAGTATTGTGTCAAGATAAGTAGGAAGACCACGCTATAATGGACAGTTTAAGGAAAAGGTCAAATTTACAGGGAATCTTTTTGTTTTGTTTTTTGACAGAAAGATGAGAGTTTGATGTCTTTGAAGTCTGAGCTCTGACACATGTAGCTCAGTGACAGCACTGTCTCTCTCTGCCTCTCTGTCTACATGGCTGTGAACAAAAATATAAATGGGGTGGATCATAAATTTGATTAGTTTTGAAGTTGTACATCTCTGTTCCTTACATTTCATGTCATGCCCTTATTAACGTTTTATTTGTTGCTTTGACTGTTTTCGAAAAGAATATGCAGTGGGAATATAGAGGGAGATAAGTAGTGAAAGTTTTGTCTGGGCTGATTGTGCGTCGATCCATTGTTAATGCCTCAGGGCTCCAGTAGGTGGGTTCGCACGCCTCCTCCTTCACTCAATACAGACGAGTGAGAGTGAGAGCTGCGTGTCTGTGCCGCTCTTTCACCTCTCCTCACTATTTCCCCTGTTTAAGGGCACAACATAAACACTGAGGCATCTACAACACTGTCCCTCTGCCTCCACCATGGAGACAGTCTCCATGGTGATGAGTACAACTGGCAGCTGAAACTGTTGTGAACTTCTCCATGAGTCATATTTCCTGTTTCAGAGCTGCTGATTGGCTCTTTGGGCCCTTTACCTTCAGGAGGTCATGGACGAAGCACTGAAGTCGTTTATCACGTAAAAATATTTTTAGTTTATAATAATTTGATAGATAATAAAATATTAATAAAAACTGGAGGTTTTTTTAGAACTTAGATTTTAAGCTATTTATGCCTTTTTTGCTGCTCTTTTTTAAACTTATTCCCTTTAAACTGTATTTATTCTTTTTAAAATATATTGGTTGTTGCACTGTAGAGGCTGCTGAGGAACAGTATTTCGTTTCAGGCTGTGTATTTTAATGTAAGAAAACTCCAGACAGCTCTGGAGAAAGTTTCAGAGTAAAAGCCCTGGAGTGTTTTACATGTTATTCTGTTGGATTCAATCTGACGGAGCTGATTCATAAACACTTCACTGCCAGGTATCAGGTGACCTGCAGAGACTGATCCTACAAACACTCAGAAACAGAGTAAACCAAACTGCACCACAGTGATCAGACGAAACCTTCCTGACATGAACACAGCTCCTCAGTAAAAACTGTGAACCAGCAGAGAGACTACACCCAGCACCATACACCACCTCTCTGACACAGTACACCCTCGGGCAGGTGGTGTCCCCATAAACAGTCTGAGAAGCTCTGATTATTTACTATGTTCAAACAAACTGAGTGTCCACAAACGTCTGAGCTCACAGTGAGAGCTGCTGGCACAGTTTGGAGGTGTTCTGCCCCCTGCTGGACACACAGAGCTACAACATGAGGATCAGAGGAGGCTGGTGCTGCTTCACCTTTAGACACAAGAAGGAGGTCAAAAAATGTAGAAACAGAGATTGTTTTTAAACCTGTACAGGAGGAAATCCTGACGAACCAATCCACAGCCAGAAAAGAAGTCTAACTCTGTGCTGCTCCAATCAGGAATCAGCTCTGTTACTGTGTGAGTGTGTAAAGTCACAGAGTAGCTGGTTTCAAATGTATCTATAAAGTTTATTCACATTTTATTTAGGCTTCAAAAAACAGTCCAAGTTTATTTCTTTGGACTTTGTTCACTTAATGGATGTTTCCCTGCATTTCTATTTTCACACAGTTTATTTCTTACAGCAGGAAAACTGAACAGAATGTATGTAAGAGGTCAGAGTGAGGATGACGTCACTTAATACAGGAAACACATGTTTGTCTGTTTTGATGATGAAGGACTTCTTCAGCTCTGTAAACAGCTACACTTGAGAGGACAGAGGTGATTTCATGGATCAATAACAATGTGTTTATCAGCTTTCATCATCAGTGCAGACATGACGTCAGATCTATCAGAGTGAAGGCCGTCTCTCTGATGACGTCACAGAGCAGAGTCCTTCTGTCCAATAAAGGATCTCAGATCAGCTGCTGCCATCTTGTGGCCACAGTTGGTTACTGTCTCTGAAAGTTGTCTCATGTTTCCTGTTGTCCTGCTAACAAAGGCTGGAGCTCATCATGCTGAGAGGGCAGCAGCATTTTGTGGCTCTTCACACATGTTCATTATATTCTGATGATCCTGGATGGAGACAAACTACAGATAAGTGTGTTCAGCCCAACTAGTTTATCTCATTACAGCAGTTTGATGTTTCCCTTTGAATCCCCCTGAAGATCCTGACAGTGAAGCACGTACATAATACTCCAGCCTTTCAACTCTGAGCTTATTTAGTTCTATTAATACACTGAAATCTCATTTGTGTCATGAAGAAAGTCTTTAATCAAACAGAATTCAAAGAGCAGAAACATTTCATATATGGAGTTAAACATGAATCATTCTTTCAACAACATATTTATTGTTGTCATAAACAGACAAGAAGACAACAACAAACTGCTCCTCCCATTCAACACATGTCAGTCCATATCCCAGCAAACTAAATCATCTCCATTTACACATCAAATAGAAACATGAATCACTTGTAATGATTAGAAACTTGATAGAATTTCAAATCTAGTTTGGGGAGTCATTCAGTGAGAAACAGTGAAATGATTTTCCATGTGAAAAGGTGGACAGCAGAAACAGAAAGAAAGAGTGAAACTAAAAGAGAAACAAAGAGCTTTGGAACAACGAGGCAGCAGGAGGACAGCTGCAGTTTAACAGCTTCAACTCACTGACAGGAAACAACATTAGAAACATCATCATCCTCAACTCATCTGCTGCACTGACACTGACACCTTCAACGGACACACCTTCACTTTATCACCAGTGTTAATGTATGGAAACATCCTGTGAGTGAAAGTGTGTGTGAAGGTGTGTATGTGTGTGTTAGTATCAGGATCAGAGAACGACAGCTTTCCTCTGTTCCAGTCCAGATTCACTCTGATCCTCTGGAGCTTCTTCTGAACTGGGAGAGCAGTGAGAGCTGATGGTGAGAATGCTGTGTATTCACCTAAAAAGAACCGTATTCTCCATAATCCAGACAGTATGCGTCCCTTCCTCTGCACAGACTCTGCTGACACACCCAGTTCCCACCCTGTACTGTCTCCAACTTCAACATCCCAGCTGTGAGTCCCTGAGTTAAAGCCCTCAGAGCCCAGGACAGAGTTGTATAAATCAAACCTCTCTGGATTATCAGGAAGCTGCTGCCTCTCTCCTCCTCGTCTCACACTGGTCAGATCTTCAGACAGGATGAGTTTTGGATGAGCAGTGTTTGGGTCCAGAATGAGAGGAGTGTAGGAGACCATGTCCTTCATGTTGTTCCAGATGTTGAAGGTCAGGTTGCCCAGGTGTTTGGCCTGGTCTATCAGAGCTCCTGAGGGCAGCTGTGGATCATCCAGCAGGGGGCAGCGCTGGACTCTTTCCACTGCAGCCTTGTAGTTGTGCAGGAATGAGACGTCTTCAGCTCTCAGCTCCTCCTCTGTGGCTCTGACTGTGTCTGAAAGAGCTGCTATCTCTCTGCTCAGAGCCTCCATCTTCTCCTTCATCATCCCACTCTTCTGCTCCTCTTCCTCCCTCAGTGCAGCCAGCCTGGCCTCCTCTTCCTCTGCTAGAAACTGCTGAAGCTTCTTAAACTGCTCCTTAATCTGCCTCTCTGTGTGTCGGGCCTGGACCTTAATGTGTTCTGCTGTTTGATCAAACTTCACTTGAACTTCTTCACAAACCTTTAACTTCTTCTTTAAGGGCTCCAGAGTTTCCTGAAGTTCCGTCTTGTGTTGTTGTGCAGCTTCATCGATGGGTCTGAATCTGTGATTGGTGTGTTTTACTGAGTCTCTGCAGACGACACACACTGGCTGCTGATGGTCCAGACAGAAGAGTCTGAGTTTCTCAGAGTGCAGACTGCAGAGAGCCTCTGAAGCTCTCTGATCTCTCTCCTGTAAGAACGACTCACACAGGTTCTTTAAAGCCAGACTTAAAGGTGGTTCTTCCTTTGATGATCTTCTCTTACAAACTGGACACTCGTGTGTTGGTCTCTCTCTCCACCATCTCTTCAGACAGTCTTTACAGAAGCTGTGGCTACATGACAGAATAACAGGATCTCTGAAGACCTCCTGACAGACCGGACAGCAGAGATCCTCCTCTGATCTGGAAGCCATTGAGTCTGTGAGTGAAGCTGAAAACAGCAGACAGGAAGTACAGTCAGTCCTGGCTCCCCTCCCTCCTCTACCGCCTTCACTGAAACTTCCTTTGAGTCGTGTTTTTGCTCAAACTCACATTCAGTGTGTGGAGCGTCAGCAGCTTGAAGCAGCAGTGTTGGAGTTTTCCACTTTTCTCTCCTGTAGCTGGACTCACTCAGAGGAAGCTGCTAGTTTGGTCTGAGCTCAGTCTGATCGTCTGTGCGTCTCTCTGCACTGAGGACGAAGAACTTCCTGTTTCCTGGTTTGTTGCATTTGAGTGACGTGAGGGGAGGAGACAGATGTTGCTGTTTGACTTTTAACTAAGGTGTGTTTCAATCCTGCCTGCAGCTCAAAAGCTGTAAAACAGGTTTTGTGTCTTTTCACCTCCACAGGTCACAACTGAAACCTGTTGTGAAGTTTCTAAAAATAAAGTGTCACTCGGTGGTGCAGCTGTTTGTGAGCTTCTATTTTAGACTTTGTTCTGGTTCTTGTTCAGGTTCCCAGCCAGTGGGAGTGTAATGCAGTCACACACACACAGGTGGTGTTCAGGTGGATTCACTTAGTTACAGACAGTGGTGTTATTTCCTGTAACTAAGGGTGTGTTTCACTCCAAAGTTCAGACATTAACCTGCCAGAAGTTGTAAAAGTTACTGATAAAGAGCTTTTATCTCATTTCACCTGTTGTCCACAATCTCCTCGTGATTACCTCTGGAAAGCCCCGTGGCACAGCTCTCCATCCAGTGCAGCTTTATGGTCATTGCTGTTGTTTCCAGAATCTTCTCATGATGACCAGTAGGTCCCCAAACAGCATGACCTTTGACCTCAACCCCTGCCTGGGCGGTCAGCTATGGTCCCTACTTCTCGCTGGGTCTCTGAAGATTTCTCAGGAGATTCCACCCTTGGGATTCATTTCTTCCAGCAATGCTCTGCTGCACCTGCATCTCTCCCTAGAGGAAAAACTTCTATGGAAAACATGTCAACCATCATCAAACCAAAATTTCCTTTCAGCTCAGTGAACTTCATATCAAAAAATATAATTATTTCTTATTTATTAATTATATTATTGTTTATCACATTTTCACTTTCACTTATAGGCCATCAAAGTGTTTATTATCTTTACCCAAATAATTGGAGCAGAACTTGTTCCATATTCAGTTTTTTCAGCAAAACGTGTTTGAGAAAAGATTCATTCTAATATCTGGAGGAATAAATATATTTCAATAAATATTAACGTTAGCCTGCGACTTTGTTCAGTTTGAATTTGGCCCCACTGTGTATTTGAGTTTGACACCCCTGATCTAACCTCTCCTCTTCCTCACAGCTCTGATTTCTCTGAGGGAGATGTTGTGACTGTAATCTGTGAGGAGGACCAAAGCTTTTCTGATTGGACTGTGAGGAGAAACACCAGCAAACTGCAGAGGGCTGAGTGTGGAGATGGGCGGGGACAACAGCAACGTGATCAATCATGTTCAATCAGTACGCTGGTGCCTCATGACACCGGAGATTACTGGTGTGAGTCCAGTAATGGTGCCATCAGTAACCTGGTTAATATCACAGTCACTGGTGAGCTGATCACTCTCACTTTACTTCTTATTGCATCCACAAATTGAGCTGAACATGCAGGTACATAGATTCTGTGCTGTTCTTCACTGATCACCTGCCTGACTGACAGAGTGATGAAGGACTTCCCTCCCTCGGTGCTTCTTAATGTGTGAGGATATTCTCCATTACTGAGTTAAGACTTCCTTATTTAGATCTAAGCTCTGGATTATCTTGCACGTCTCGTGGCTCCCAAATGTCTCTTAAGTTATTATCATCTGTAGCCTCATACTTTAGCTTTACTTGGCAAATGTGAACACTTTGTGTGCTGACAAACCCTTTTGCATGTAGTGTTTTTATGAAAAGCCTCATAATTGCCTAATTTTGTGTTTTTGTTCTGTTACAAAAGCAGGCATTCTTACTGTTGTTTAATATTTTACTCAAACCTTTAAGTTTAATTCAACACAAAAAGCCCCACTGTAAACAAATCCACAGAACAGAACCAAACTCAGCAGCCAAACAGTTTGTCCTCAGTGCAGGTCGACATTCAGAAATATCAGCTGCCTCAGCTTGGATGGGCTGATGTGCTTTCTCCTTAGTATCTGCCCAGTTTTTGAGAAGACGCTCCAAAGGAACAGATGTTGCCACAATGCACAGTCTCCCCTCCATCACCTTCAACAGGTAGGGAAAGACTGTGGCCTTGGCCTCCCACCAGCTCTGTGGGCCTTCTCCTTGTTGGATGAGGGGCTCCTCAAGATAACATTTCATCTCCATCATAACATCAGCTGTAGTATTTCTCTTTGCAGCATCTCCTGTAGCTCTTTCATCAAAGAGGCTCCACACAGCAGACGTCTGTGGCTCCTCCTTCACTTGGCCCTGTAATGGTGGAGCTGGGTGGGAGTGCACTTTGCTGCTGCAGTTATTCTCTGAAGTGCCTCATCAGCAGCTCTGTTGTCACTGAATGCAAGCTTTTTAAATCTACCATCCAGTGATGCAGCTTCTGAGTGGACGGTGTTGAACTCCACACACAGAAATTTTTCGCACTCACTGCTAATTTTGTTTTACAGTGAAGCCACTCTGCTCTGCTAGTCCCAATATCTTTCACCTGCAGCAGATGCTGCTTCGTTTGCAGGTGTCAGTCATATTTCTGTGTTTTTGTGTCGCACTCTCCTCCACACTGCTGTCTGTCATCTCACAGGTATGATGTGCGGAGCGATGCTGAACTTCCAATCCCAGCGTTTCATGTTGCAGGATCAATTCCCATATGAAAATATCAATATGTAATTTGATTACATTTGTTTTTCATCATAAATATGACAGACAAAAGTAAATTCTTCAATTAGCGGGATGGTCTGCAATACCCTGTTAACAGGAACTACACTCACCACCTCTCATTCATGTGCGTGTTACGGCTCTGCAAGAGTGTGAGCCAATGAGAAACCAGAGGCACAAAACTTTAGACCACAAAACACACAATCTGATGTTGGTTTGTAAAGATGTTGCTGATGAGACTTTGTAGAAAGCAGCTGGTCTGAGTGATGTGATCAGAGTGCAGCAGATAATGTCTGACAGCAGTTTGAAGAGCAAATGGATTCTGTTCTGTTCTTCATCATCACCTACCTGACACCTCACAGCTGTTTCTCACCTGCAGGTCACACAGGAGGATCTGTTGGACTGAAGGTCAGCCTGTCAGTTCCTGCTGTGCTTCTTGTTGCTGCTGTTTTCTTGATGTAGAGAAAACAAAAACAACAAAAGAATCAGGATCCAGCCTCATGTTGAGCTGCAGCAAAATAAAATGTCTGAATCTTTTTAAATCTGCACTCTTAGTCTCCCGCTGGTGGTTTCAGCGTTGTCAGTGAACCTGGGGAACATGAGATGATGCTGGTAACAGATCAAAGGTAGTGAACAGCAGACAGGGATCAGCTGCAGGTTTAATACACGTCCTGAATTTGGTTTAGTTTGAAGTTTCTGTAAAATAAAACCAAACGTTGTGATTTGTCTCTTTATAAATAAAGTTGAATTGAATTTCTCTCTGAGCTCCTGCTTCTGTTGTCTGTCAGTGATTTTATCAGTTGGACATCAAGTAAAACTTTGGATAAAATGAAAACTGTTCACACAGTGTCTGTAAATCCACGGGTGAAAATAATACATGTAACATTCACACAAGTCCACGAGTGATTGAATGAAATGTGATCATGGAAAATAAATTCAAAACTATTCAAGACTTTTACCATTAACTGTCATTCTATTATGAAGTAACAGGAAGGTAATAACACTATAATATAATAATAATAAAGAAAATTAAAAAATATGGTGTAACAGAGCTCACTGCCTCACACTGTCGACAGCAGCATTTCTTTTTAACCTTATTTCATTTAAGGCTCAGACGATCATCTGTTTTCACTTAAAGTAGTCTAGCTCTGATATCACTTTAGCCTCTGGATGGAGGATTTGCTATGTTAGCTTATAGATAATAAACTCAACGTATTACAGACCAAAACCAAACACGTCCGTAGTATAAGACTGGATTGAACTCCCTTCACACCTGTCTCGACACAACAGTCAGGTCAGTCCCTTCCCTTTTAAGAAATCCACCTTAAATGTATTTTAAATGTAAGTGATGCAAAATGAATTTAATATTTTATCTTTAGTTTGTCAGGTAGCATCAGGTCAGATGGATGATGTTGGGTGAGATGGAGCAGACAGAGATGTCATCACAGCTGAGAGGAAGCAAAAGCCTCAACATCCAGGCTTAAAAGTGATGTAGGGAGCTAAAGCTAAAGCTCTGCTTTCTTTGTGTGCCTGTGCTAACAGCAACTAATGAGAAATGTGATGACAATTGTCCAGCTTTGTCCTTTTATATTCTACCAAATGTGAAGTGAACCTGTGGTTATACAGTATACGATAAGAGCATCTTTATTAGTCCCACATGTGGGAAATTTGTTTTGTTACAGCAGGAAGTGGACAGTGCAGTTACATAGCAAACATGAGAGAACCTGGAATAGAATAAGAAACTGTACACAACTGTACCCAATAGAATAGAATAGAATGATAGGATAAAAATAGAATACACATGCTGAGTACAACTGAGTACAAATACAACGTTGTCAGAAAAAGAGTGTTACACTTAGTCCTGTTGCACATGTGTGTGTTTGATCAGCTGCAAAGTCTTTGTGTGGAGTCTGACAGCAGAGGGGAGGAAATCTCTCCGTCCCACATCGTGGGTGCTGCAGCCACTGAAGGAGCTGCTCTGAAGTGCTGTAAAGGTTTGTGATGATAAATACAGGTTTCCAGCTCAGATCATACTGAGTTCATTATGACTGATATAAATATGTGATAGAAGAAGAATAAATCGAGTAAATTGTGATTGACAAACAGTTTTAAAGAGAAAGTTTGTTAGTTTAAATTGTGTGAAAGGTCAGAGATGGAGAGAACACCAGGCTGGGGCTGAATATCAGTGTATTACATGCAAATCTGATTGGATGACAGGACAGAGCATAAACTGAAGCTCGCATGGATGTTCTGGGTCTCCTGCCTCTGTGAGATCAGCAGGTCAAAGATTCAATAGCAAAACTTGGTTGTTCCAGCAGCGACGCCGAGGGCAGTGAGCTCTGAAACCCTCCCAGATGAAAACGTGCCCGATCGAGAGGTGATCTGCTGCTGATGGGTGACGAACCTACTCAGGTCTCCAGCTCTTATCAGAGGAGGCAGTGAAGACACCTGAGCTTCAAGGCAGTCAGGCTGGGCGAGTCTGTGATTACTTTTATCTAAGTACAATCTGAGTATTTTACCTGTAAGTAATCTTACAGTATTATGTTATATTGTGAGTCCTTTTTACAGATCTTCCTAGGTTGAGAATTAAACAGTACTAAATGTAACAAGCAGACAGCAGCACTGAAGTCATCAGTTTAATGGACACAGAGGAAGCTTTTCAAAGGCTTAAGAAGAAGAACATGATGCTAGAACATCACATTTTATAATATGACAGTAAAAATAACTCACAGAGATCATCTTCTATGTTTTCCTCCATAAGGGCGGCGAGCCTGGGTCCAGCTATTTGAGTGGTGTCTTGTTTTGGTGAAGCTTTTGAATTGCTTGGCCTTTGAGGCCTGCATGGAGCTCAGGCTGACACTAAGCACAGAAAAGGCCCACAGTGGGTGCACACACAGGATACAGATCTGTCAGGTCATGATCAACAACCACTGACCAAAGCCCACTGATCTCTGACCTCCCAGCCCATTCTTCCTTCAGTGGGCTGCTTTCAGTCATTATGCAAATGTTCTGTTTATAAGATTGAGGAAACCTGCAGTCAGCTGAGACTGAAGAAGTCACCTGGATGAGTGACGAAACGTTTCTCCCACAAAACGCTGCGTCCAGATGAACAGAATCAACTTTTGGAGATTTACTTACCTGGATGATTGAGCATCGAGACGTTTGGCAGCTGTAGCAGTCGTGGAAAATTCCCTCTGTGGCAGAAAATCTCACAGATGCAGTCTTGATACCAATAGATGGATAAAAACTGGAGGAAATCCTCAGAGGCCTTGAAAACTCCTAAATGGAAGTAGCTTCTTCTGCTGGGTCTATTCTGTTGGTCTGAGACTGGCTTCCCTGAATTCAAAATCCTGCTCCTCACATACAAGGTCTTAAATAATCAGGCCCCATCTTATCTTAATGACCTTGTAGTACCATATCACCCTATTAGAGCACTTCGCTCTCGCTCTGCAGGCCTACTTGTTGTTCCTAGAGTATTTAAAAGTAGAATGGGAGGGAGAGCCTTCAGTTTTCAGGTCCCTCTTCTGTGGAACCAGCTTCCAGTTTGGATTCAGGAGACAGACACTATCTCTACTTTCAAGATTAGGCTTAAAAGGGAGACAGAAACCCTTTTTCCTTGTTGATAAAGCATATAGTTAGCACTGGATCATCTCATCCAATGATGAAATTAGTTCTTTTTATTTTTGCCTGTCCTGATTGGTTCTTTAGTGGATCATCCATTTGATTGACCTTTGTTTGTTTGCAGAACCAGGAAAAGGGAGGAGACAAGACAAGATGTGGAAGAGAGCCAGAGATTAATAATAACTAATGATTAAATACAGAGGTGGTCACCTCTGTATTTATTTCACTCACCACGTGATCCCATCTGCCTGGACTGTCTCTCTGATCTGTTTAAAGCTTTAAACAGTGAAATCAACAACCAACGTGTCCCAGCTGTGTCCCAATTCATTACAAACTATCACAAAAAAGGAGGCAGACTTTAGAAACACTGAAATTTCTACAGTCTCCACTAAATCAGGGTCAGATGTGTGTGAAGGTCCAAGACGTTTGCTGGATGCGAATTATCATGTGCAATGCTCCAGTTTGACCTCACGGGGGCAGTGTTGTTTTACACTCAGACTGCAGGACATGACAACAGTGTTGGAGTGTGAAAGTAAAGCAGCTTTTCTCTCAGTGTGTGCAGAGGGATTTCTGATGACATCAAACTGTTTTGTGTGTCTGTTGTCACAGCAGCAGCATCAGTGACAGCAGCACACAAAAGCAACACAACAGCAGGTTCAGATACTCAGAGGAACAATTCATTTCAATGTGTGACCAGTTTGTAGTTTGTGTTTGAGTTCAGTTTAAAAACTTTTAAATACTGATCACAAGTTTCAAACAAACAACATAAGAACATAAGATGGAAACAAACAGAGTCCTTTTAACCAAAAACCAAAAAGGAGCAGCAGTATTGCTAACTTTTAAGTTAAGTCATCTGCTTTTGGGGATTTTTCTGTCTGTGGCATCTCTGTTCATGTACTTCTTTGAGAGCCCGTGGACTGGAGGCTGGAGCATAGTCGCCATCAACCGTCAGGTCAGCCTGAACCTTTGCATATTTGAATGTTGATTTGGCTAATGATGACTGAGTGCCTTGGGATCAAGTTACTAAGCAAATTTAGTCCATCATCTTCCTTGCTTATCAGGGGATGTCACTAACCAATTTTTAAGCAGGAGAGAAAAAATACTGTAGGACATGAAATGCTTTATTGACAAAAAACAAAGAAGAAACGCTGCCCCTGTAATCTTATTTACAATGTTTTATTTGGTTTAAAAGGTTTTGATGTTCAAATATTTATTTTCTTTAGTTGTTGGCCAATAATTGTGTGTGCCAGTCTCCAATGAGACCTTTACAAGTAGGTCTCAAAACAATATACTATGTCTATATATTTGCTGCAGGTAAAGAGATTACAAAACAGTAAAATAGTTCGACTGGTCTAAGATAAGTCCACACGCTTGCAGGGAATGTGTGAAAAGTTGGCCTGAATTTCCCATTATGTGTGGTTTACTGTATATTACTGGTCGTGATGTGTAGATTAGCCATGATGCTACCGATTAGCACTGGAGCTTAATTTGCCGTTGTGTGGAAACCTCGTTGCGCTTGTGGTGGATCTCCACCTGTACTGGGCTGTAATCCCGTGGATTCAGACTGGGAATCACATTTCTGTTTATGTTTATTCATCTATGCACTGTAAGAAGTGTCGGTGTTTCGAGTTTTGAAACCAGCCGGGCCCAATCACCATAATGCAGTGCGCCCTAAGAACACTGTGTACAAGTGTATGAAAGTGTTTTATAATTGCAGACAGATCATAAAGGCAGACTCACCAAAGCTGCCTAATTACTTTTAATCAAAGTGTTGTAATATGACATTTTAAAGAATTCTTCACTTGGTGGCCACTTACTCCACTTATTTGTTGTAACACAAAAGTCCCTCATAATTTGACCTCTGTGTGTATCACTGATCTGCAGAAATGATGCGAGGGGTTTTAGCACAAGAAACAAAACCAGAAAGAAATACGTAAACAAACAATTGAAAGGGCTGCAAAGTATTCAAAGCTGCATAAGCGAGCCTGGCGTGTTGCCTGAAGTCACTGTTACCCCAGCATGACGAAAAACATTGATATCAAGGACAGAAGAAACTGATGATGGTGCCCATGTGACTTTTCCCCTTAAGCCCAGCCCACTGGGAGACCAGCTTTTTTGTACTTTGTTTCTCCGTTTGTAAATCCCTCGTTATCAAATTTGACCGAGTTACACACTGTTTAGACTCAGTTTGGGCTGAAACTGGTTGACTTTTCCTAAACTGACCCAAAATACAACGACATGACTGGATTTAATATTTTCTGCTGTTGTACAGTGATGCAGACGTCGTACCTGACCTGTTTCGGGACCGTTTGGACTCGGTGTCTGTTCAGATGGATTTCAGATCCACCAGTTTGGCTAAAATGACAGAGCATTGGATTTTAGGAAAGTTGACAGTTGTGAAAACATTTCATACACAACTCACAAACATGATGTACACAAGCATGTTGTGTATCTGTAATGAGAACAGAACTGGGTCTCATGGTTCACACGAGACCCAGTTCAGGCTGAAGCCTTTATGGGGTGACATGATGTCATACATGTCCTGAAGTGGATTATGGGCATTCTGACGTCCTTAATCACTACAGCAGTGAAGGTCAGTGGACGAAACTGATGCTTTTTCCTCGGCCTGACCAAGCTTTACTCCAAACAATTCTCCCCTGTTAGAGGATCAGTTTTTTATGGACCTGACATGTGAAGCCTCCATCCACATCCCCGAACTGCTCCCCTTGCTCCACTTCTGCACTCATCTGAGTCCTGTGACCTTCTTTAACAGCTGTTCTTTGTGTTGTTGTTGGTTGCTCGGCTGTGCCCTTTTTAACCATGTTTGTGTTAACTTTGTTTTTTTACTTACTCTGGAAAAAAAAAGTTTGGTTTGTAAAGACAAAGAAAATGAGTGAAATCTCTCTGAGGATCCTCCGCGTCACTGTGACACGTGCTCGTATGTGCACATCCTTTACTTTTAATAAGACGTTTCAACATGCAGACGTTAATCTAACACAGTAACAGCTGCCTTTGCTTTCAGATCCAGCTCATCCGAGTTCACTGACAGAGACAAAGTTTGGTGCTGCGATAACGACTCTGAGCCGATGAAGCTCTGACTTGACTCGTAACCTCTCCCTCCCATGTACAACCTCCCAGCAGCAACTATGAAGACACGTCTCCTGACAGTGACACTCTTAAAGATACACATTCAAGATTCAAGAGCTTTATGTCAGCTACAGCATAGACACAGTATACAGCTTACCACATGGTTCATTATAAGGTATTACAAAAGATATCTCTCTCCAAGAGTTAAAAATCTCAAAATTACAAATACATACATACTAGACTTTTGATTGCTGCTGCTGCTGCCTCACCGTTAGTAAATCTGACCACTAAATCTTCCTGCTTCTCTTAGAGCACACAGGTAACGGCGCCCGAGCAGAGGGTGTGTCTGCCAACTGATGAAGCCTCGTCTACAGCATGATTACAATCTGCTCCGGGCAGCTGGCGAGGTCCTGTTTGCTGTTGCCTCCTTTAGAAGATTAATAAGAGACCAGAAACTTTTCTCAAACACAATCGTCTTTGAAGTGTGTTTTATCCTTTTTTCTAGGGTCCATTAGAGTGACGTGGATACAAAGTTTCTGTTAGGAGAATAAAGGTTTTAGTAAAACAGTGTGAAGTTGACAGTTTGATTACGCTGCTCAACTGATTTCCTGCTCTTTGTATGGTTGGTCACACTATTAAATGTTTCAGATCAGGAGCTTGTAGCTTTGGTTTGTTCCCTCTAATAACAAACATCTTCATTTTACAAACTTCAGTTGTGTTTTCTTTGTTTATATTTAAATGTGTTTGATCTGAAACATTTAATGTGGGGACAAAACCTATACAGCAACCAGGGAAGAAAACAAACTCCTGTTTCA
>NW_024387542.1:0-15250 GCF_900408965.1 Simochromis diagramma
TTTCCCTTCGTCCCGCCTCTCCCTCTTCCGTCATGCTTCCTTTATTCCTCTCCTTGTTTCTAATCCTTCCTGCTCATCTGCTGGTCTTCTTTCTATTCCCCAAGCTAAAAAATCCCGGCTTAGACTTCCTCCCCCGTGTCCCTCTTGCTCCTCACCCTTTTTTCCTATTGCTAAAAAATATATTCCCCCATCTATTCATCTCATTTCTTACTTATGGCCATCCCTTTCACCTCTTTTCCCCGCGCCACTGCTTTCTGTCTCATCCTCTCCCGTTCCACCTTTGACTTGACCTTATCTCTCGCCATTGCCTTTGTCCCTCTCTCCGCTTTTCCGATCTCCGTCCCTTTTTTATTCCTGCTCCTTCTTTTATGTTCTCACTGAGCCACGACTCCGTAAAACATAAGACACAGGAGGAGGTAAAGTCTCTGTTCATGCTTCTCATCAGGGCCAGTTCGTCAATCTTATTCCCGAGTGAGCGTACATTAGAAAGGAAGATCCCAGGAAGAGCGGTTCGCAGTCCGCGTCTCCTCAAACGCACGAGTGCGCCGGCTCGCTTCCCTCTCTTTCGGCGTCTCGCTTTCCTGGTCAGAGTCAGCAGTAAATCTGCCGCAGATGCGACAAATATTGGAAATAAATCCACAGGCGTTGTAGTCCTGTAGTTAAGGAGCTCTTCTCTGGTGTACGAATATCCAGAGGAGTGCCCAGACACAGAAGAAATGCACAAAAACAAAACAAAAGTAACGCACTGAAGCACCAGGGCGACCATCCGCGGCGCCATCTTGGTAAATGATCACCACTGTGGACGGCCCCCTGAACACCGCCACTGCTGCCGTGTGCACGGTCGGCCCCCAGAACTGTTTCTACGCCGTTGCCGTCCGCACGGTCGGCCCCCAGAACTGTTTCTACGCCGTTGCCGCCCGCACGGTCGGCCTCCAGACTCCTGTCACCATCACTGCCTTCTGCGTGGCCGATCCCCTGAACTGTTTCATTCTGGGCTCCTGTGCTGGAGACCTCCAGAACTGAGTGCCCTGTTAGGCTGTCAGCCCTCGGGCTGGCCCCCTGACCAGTGTTTTGGACTCTGTTTCTCAAGCCCCAGTCTGTGTTTTGGTGACCATTTTATTTGGGATTCTGGGGCTTCCGTTTTGGACCTGGTCTGGACCCTCCGTCCTGGACCCCTGCCGCCCTCCCGGGTCTGGTGATGTTTTGTTTTGGAGCTGTCAGGGGCCAGCCCTTGAGGGGGGGGTACCGTCATGATCCTGGGTCTTTGACCCAGCGTTTTGTGTTTCTTTTTGGGTTCATCTTGTGTTTGGTGTTTATTCTGATTCTGTATTAATTCTTTGGGTTGGTTGTCGTGTTTATTATCCCTACCTGTGTCTCCCCTCTGTGCTCCTTTCAGGTCCCTGCGTTTTGTTGTGTTTCCGGTTTTACTTTGTAGGTCTGCTTCTCATCATTTTCATTAGTGTCAGCTGTGTCCACCCCTGCATGTCATCTCCTCATTACCTAGTGTGTATTTATAGTGTGTGTTGGCTTCTGTTCATCGTCAGATCGTTTGTGTTTCTCGGTGTAACGACGTCTCTCTGCATTCTCCGCTCCCCATTTCATGCTTAGGTTTCTCATTTAGTTTTCCCAGTCTAGGTTTTTTCAGTCATTCGTCTTTTCTCACTACCTGTTCAGTCGCTCCACTTCTGTAAATAAAACTTCACTCTCATCACCAGTCAACTGCCTGCATTTTGGGTCCTTTTCCTCCTACACCACACGGCTCACCCCGCCAGCCGTGACAGTTGTATTGAATAAAGAGATTGTTGATTGAGCATTTATACACCGAGTGTTGTTCTTCCTTCAGCCCAAAGATCAAAGAATTGGGGTATTTAACAATGGTCATGTTTTTTTAGTTTTCCAGTGCATTCAATACCATCAGGCCAAACCTCCTGTGTGATAAACTGACAGTGATGCAGGTGGATGCCTGTCTGTTGTGTCCTGGATTGTTGTTTACCTGACAGGAAGACCACATTAGGAGCGTCTTCAACATTGTGTGTCTGACAAGGTGATCCTCTATACACCACAGACTTCAGCCACCTGCCATCTTTAGAAGTTTTCTGATGACTCTGCAGTGGTTGGTTGCATCAGCAGGGGTGATGAGTCAGAGTAACGGGCTGTGGTTGACTCCTTTGTCACGTGGTGCAAGCAGAATCATCTGCAGGTCAACGTGACAGACCAAAGAACTGATTGTGGTCTTTAGTTTAACCAGGAAACCCTTGAACCCTGTTTCAATCAAGTGGGTTCATGTGGACATTGTGGAGGACTATAAATAATAGATAATAACCTAGACGGGGTTAAAAATGCCACTGCAATCTACAAGAAGGGCCAGGGTTGTCTCTATTTTCAGAGGCGGCTGAGGTCTTTTAATATTTGTCAGAAATGCTCAGGATTTTCTATGAGTCTGTTGTGGCCCGTGCCATCCTCTATGCTGTTGCATGCTGGGGCAGCACATTGAGGTTCATAGATGCCAAAAGACTCAAACAAAGATTTCCCACCAGGTAGGGAAAGCACAACAAAGGCTGTATTTTCTCAGGAAGCTGTGTCAGGCCCAATTACCCCAGAGACTGCTAGTAAACTTTTACCGCTCCACCATCGAGTGCCTTCTGACCTACTGCTGTACACTCTGGTTCAGCTGCTGTTAGTGATGTGCGATACTGCATATTCTGGTATCGATCCGATACCAAGTAAATACGGGCCAGTATCACCATTACCGATAATAAATAAGGTAGATGTCTGCCACGCCAAAGGGCGACATGCTGTCCTTTTCCAGCCTGTCTTCCAAAAGAGGCCAGCACGCTGCATGGTCCTGCACCCTGACCGCCTGCTCAGCTGCCTGTGAGCCCCGGCTCACTTCCATGCCTGCTGCGCCGCCGCTGCTTGCCACATGGGTGGCCACCGGACCAGCAGGAGAGCTGCAGCCGTTGAATGTACTGTTACGGCAACCGTGTGATTATGGTAAGAATAAATGATGCTGCGAAGCATGAGAATGTCATTGGGACTGTTGTGTGGTTTACAGTTATCAATTTGTTTTTTGTTTTTTTTAGGAAAATCTTGAATAAAAAGTACATGCAGTGAACCAGTAAGCAAATTAACAAGTACTGTTAAGAAACTATAATACAAAAAATTACAATTAAAATTCTCAACAAAAACAACAACTGGTGAAAATATAAATAATATGTAAACAACTTAACAACCCCTAAAGCGTCTAAGTCACGTCACCTGACAGTGTAACATCTAAACACAAGAAGGGGGAGGGGGAACAAAGTGTGCCTGCTCTGCACTGACACAGGAGCAGCGAGTCCGGCGACCTGGCCGAAACCATAGCATTGCAAACAAGAGCAGAGCTTAAAGTAAAGAATCGATCTCACCAGGCTCATATCGATCCGATATCGAGCCGACTTGGCATCAATACAATCGATATGTGGATGGATCCACCCACCACTAACTGCTGTACTGTGGAGAACAAGAGGAATCTGAAGCAGGTGGTGAGGGGAGCAGAGCGGCAAAATTAAAAAGGTGCAGATTCAATAGATTTAAAGAACAAAACAAATGTCAGGTACTTAATTTTTATAACGTTTTATAATTTCACCAGATAACAGGACACTGTCCCTTTTCTCTTTTTCACACATTGGATTGCTATTTTCTTCTTAGCTCATACTGAGGCTTATGGTTTGTGTCTACCTCTGAGCTAGACAGTTTTACTTTATCTACTTTTTCATTGCTAGCTTCTTCAAAATGTCCATGTTCAGTTGGCTGAGAGTAAAGTAACTGATTTGGTTTTTTGTTATGAGAGTTTTGATGGTGTCCGTCCACCTTACTCTAGTGAACTTTCTGTCTTCACAATAACCACATGTGACTGTGAGTGTGCATGTGAATATTTGCCTGCACTTCTTGGTGTATGTCCCACATGCATGAAATTAACCAACTTGAAACTGAAAAATAAGGCTGTTGAGATCTTGCTTTTGAGACATGCAGTGATCGACTGGCCAGGGACCAGAATCAGCTGTCAGACTCCCGTATGTTCAAATTAGAGTTGGGTTTTAATGTGTTTCTCTATGAATGACGATTAGGGCCAAAGGAAAAGAAAAGGTGGGTATGTCTTTTTTTTTATTTTCCAGAATTCTGAGAGAAAAGAATTCTGAACTTTTTATTTATTTATTTATTTTCCTCCTTATGGTAACTGAGAGATGACAGCTATATTTCTACTCTTTTCTTAACGAACAAAAACAAGAAGATATAAAAACATTAGTTTTTCTCTTATAAAAAAAAAAAATTCTTTATAGCACAACATCAAGTAAAACTTCTACTTAACAGCGCTCACCTGGTATAAAAATAACAGCACACAGTCGTGTGTCCTGGTTCAACAACCTGGTACTGAATGCACAGAAGACAGTGGAGATTATTGTGGACTTCAGGAAGCACACAGCCCCACTCCCCCCCCCTCCCCATCATCCTAACTGACACCCTCATCACCTCTGTGGACTTATTCCGCTTCCTGGGTACCACCTGAAGTGGGAGCCCACCATCACCTCCGTCATAAAGAAAGCCCAGCAGAGGATGTACTTCCTGAGGCAGCTGAAGAAATTCAACCTGCCAACATGGATGATGCAATTCTACATTTCTACGAGTCCATCCTCACCTCCTCCATCACCATGTGGTTTGCTGGAGCCAGCATCAGGGACAAACAGAGACTGCAGCGTGTTGTGCGCTCTGCTGAGAAGGTGATTGGCTGCAGACTCCCATCTCTGCAGGACCTGTACACCTCCAGGACACTGGGGCGTGCAGCTCTGATCTCAGCTGACCCTTCTCGCCCTGGACACAGTCTGTTTGACCTGCTCCCCTCAGGCAGGAGGCTCCGGTCCATTCGCACCAGAACCTCTCGCCATGAGAACAGTTTCTTTCCCTCTGCTGTTGGACTCATGAACAATAACCATAACACTGTTCCCACCACAAACAAATGACCTTATAGTGTGTTCTCTGCATCTGTTCCATTTTTGCACTGATCATCACCTGCATTCATGTATATATTAATCTGCTTAGCACTTTTAATTTTTATTATTATGTTTATTTAAGTGTTGTCTTACAGTATGTTTTGTACTAAGTACCGCAGCATTTTCCTGATGTTGTAAACCTGCTCAACATTTGGCAATAAAACCCTTTCTGATTCTGATTTATTTTGACCCTCCTTGTTCAAATATAGCAGGGGTTCATCTCCTTTTTATCTCAGTCCTTATCTAACCTTTAACACAATCCGTCATTTCGTGTCATTAATCTTTCTCTTGTCAGCGTTTCTGTATAACTGTCACTGTTATTAAATAAGTTAAATCTAAAAGTCGATCATGATGTGGCAGATTATACCGGAAGCGCAGTTATGACTGACTGCTTGAAGAGACTGGAAACTGAAAGTGTTTTTTTTTTTTTTTTTGCGTCTTTTTACTGCGTCAGTGCGCTAAGAGGGGAGTGTCTCTGAGCTTCGTTTGAATGAAAAGTGACCGTATTTGATCCTCGGAGGATTTCTGCAGACATGGAGCTTCTACCACTTCTGTTTCTCAGCTTCTGTTTCCTGACTTTGTCCGGACTGACGTTTGCTGTTGAATCTGGTAAGAAACTCATTGATTTAGAGTGATCATGTGTGCAGGCGCGGTCACGTTTTGCATGAGCGATATAGCTTTAACGCTGTTCAGGTGTGACATCATTTAACCTAGCCACCTTTTCGTGTTGAAATGAGAGTGCAGATTAATGTGCAGCATCTTCAACAATGAAATGACAGCATTATCTTTATTATTTCTGATCATGTATTAGAGATATTCATTATTCCATGGTGATGTGTTTTTAACCTCAGGTGATTTATCTATAAAAATCGAACTTTTAGAAGTTGCGAAAGAAAATAAAAGATTACCCCAAAACTGAATATGGGCATGATTCACTACAGTAGATGAAACACCTCTCGTTCGCTCTGTTAGTGTGCAGGCTCACACAACACTCCCCCTTCCCCCAGCTAAACAGCCAATCACTGTTAGTATGCAAATGAGCCGTATGGTTTTCAGGGCAGAGCAAAAGGAAAATATGTCGTTAAAATCATAGCGACTCGTCAGATAATTAACAACTACAAAATACATCCGTATTTGCACAGTCAATGGGAGACTAGTCCATTCTCACAATTTCTTTTTGTTAGCCTATCTGCTGCACTGAGCCGACTGGAGGACCTGTCCACGACACAAAGCCCCGCCCACTTTCAAATTCACATTTAGCAGTTTCCTCGTTTTCTATACTGATATAATCTCAACGATTTTTGTAAAGTTTGTTCACTTTTGTTGCATAAAAGGAAGAGGAATTTGCTATATATGGATGAATCTGTAAGAGTTTTTGGAAAGGGAAACAGGAGACTGTTGTTGTGGACAAAACAAGCTTAAAACAAGACAAAAAAGAAGAAAAAAGTTCAAATGTTCTGTTCTACATATTAATTAGAGAATTGTAGGAAATGTCATGGTGATTTTTTTTTTAATCACGATGTGAACCGTTCTTAGTTTAGTTAATACTGGCAATTGTTATATTTGATTTAGGCCATCCAATTAAGGTAAATCTCGTGTTTTTAATCGTTATAATCTGATGAGGAAGATTTTATTTCAGTTATGTTTGTTTTATTTTTCAGTTTTCCCCCTGAGGAACAGGACCTTAACATGGTCTGGGGGTTTGCATGCCTCAGTGACACTATGACACTAAGAGCTAAGTTGACCAGGTCTTAGGGTAGAGACAAAGTGCAATCCAATTACATTACAAAAACATTTATCTAGAGCACCCCACCACCACCATCACCCTACCCCTTTCCTTCCTCTGTTGCCACCATTGGCCGACTTTACATTTCTATCTGCCCTCTCATATAAGCCTGTCTAGAATTCTCCCTGAAAGGTGTGTGTGTGTGTGTGTGCGTGTGTGTGTGTGTGTGTGTAAATGGAGGGATTTTTGGGGGAGACCATGAAAGAAAGAGTTGCAGTAGTCAATACGGGAGGTAACAAGACTGTGGACAAGAAAAAGAGGGAAGTAATCTGTTAATGTTGCGTAGATGGAAGTAGGCAGAACGGGTGAGATTATTGATGTGAGATTTATAGGAAAGTGAACTGTCTAGGATGACACCAAGGCTCTTAACCTGAGGAGAAGGGAAAACTGTGATGTCACTGATAGTGAGTGAGAGATGGTTCACCTTCAAAAGGTTAAAGGAGGATTTCAGTTTTATCCTGATTGAGCTTTAGAATATTAGAGCTGAACCAAGATTTTAATTCGGATAGACATTCTGTAAGGGAGGGAGGTGGGAGGGAGGAATTACAGGGAGTGCAGAATTATTAGGCAAGTTGTATTTTTGAGGAATAATTTTATTATTGAACAACAACCATGTTCTCAATGAACCCAAAAAACTCATTAATATCAAAGCTGAATGTTTGTGGAAGTAGTTTTTAGTTTGTTTTTAGTTTTAGCTATTTTAGGGAGATATCTGTGTGTGCAGGTGACTATTACTGTGCAGAATTATTAGGCAACTTAACAAAAAACAAATATATACCCATTTCAATTATTTATTTTTACCAGTGAAACCAATATAACATCTCCACATTCACAAATATACATTTCTGACATTCAAAAACAAAACGAAAACAAATCAGCGACCAATATAGCCACCTTTCTTTGCAAGGACACTCAAAAGCCTGCCATCCATGGATTCTGTCAGTGTTTTGATCTGTTCACCATCAACATTGCGTGCAGCAGCAACCACAGCCTCCCAGACACTGTTCAGAGAGGTGTACTGTTTTCCCTCCTTGTAAATCTGACATTTGATGATGGACCACAGGTTCTCAATGGGGTCCAGATCAGGTGAACAAGGAGGCCATGTCATTAGTTTTTCTTCTTTTATACCCTTTCTTGCCAGCCACGCTGTGGAGTACTTGGACGCGTGTGATGGAGCATTGTCCTGCATGAAAATCATGTTTTTCTTGAAGGATGCAGACTTCTTCCTGTACCACTGCTTGAAGAAGGTGTCTTCCAGAAACTGGCAGTAGGACTGGGAGTTGAGCTTGACTCCATCCTCAACCCGAAAAGGCCCCACAAGCTCATCTTTGATGATACCAGCCCAAACCAGTACTCCACCTCCACCTTGCTGGCGTCTGAGTGGGACTGGAGCTCTCTGCCCTTTACCAATCCAGCCACGGGCCCATCCATCTGGCCCATCAAGACTCACTCTCATTTCATCAGTCCATAAAACCTTAGAAAAACCAGTCTTGAGATATTTCTTGGCCCAGTCTTGACGTTTCAGCTTGTGTGTCTTGTTCAGTGGTGGTCGTCTTTCAGCCTTTCTTACCTTGGCCATGTCTCTGAGTATTGCACACCTTGTGCTTTTGGGCACTCCAGTGATGTTGCAGCTCTGAAATATGGCCAAACTGGTGGCAAGTGGCATCTTGGCAGCTGCACGCTTGACTTTTCTCAGTTCATGGGCAGTTATTTTGCGCCTTGGTTTTTCCACACGCTTCTTGCGACCCTGTTGACTATTTTGAATGAAACGCTTGATTGTTCGGTGATCACGCTTCAGAAGCTTTGCAATTTTGAGACTGCTGCATCCCTCTGCAAGATATCTCACTATTTTTGACTTTTCTGAGCCTGTCAAGTCCTTCTTTTGACCCATTTTGCCAAAGGAAAGGACGTTGCCTAATAATTATGCACACCTGATATAGGGTGTTGATGTCATTAGACCACACCCCTTCTCATTACAGAGATGCACATCACCTAATATGCTTAATTGGTAGTAGGCTTTCGAGCCTATACAGCTTGGAGTAAGACAACATGCATGAAGAGGATGATGTGGACAAAATACTCATTTGCCTAATAATTCTGCACTCCCTGTAGGTCTGCAGGAGAGATATACCTGGGTGTCATCAGCAAAACAGTGAAAGTGAAGATCAAATTTGTGGAAAATAGCTACCTCACTGGTGACATGGTGAATGATAAGATATTGAAAAAACTGCTTTTATCTTGCTAAACAACTTTTAATGACAATATTAAGATCAAGTTCTACACCTGTGTTCAACTTCCCCTTAAAAACAAATGTGAAAATCTTTGCACTAAGTCAGAAAGTTTTTGCAATCTTTCACTGTAGCTTTGTGGTAACTGTAGTAGTTTAATTTAAATTGTCTTTTTTTAAATCACTTTTGAACGACCAAGTCAAGTTCTACCCTGTTAAGGTAATGCGTGCAGCTTGTCCTGTACATGCGCATCTGTTTCTGAGAATCTCTTGTTTGTTCACTCTACTCTTCGCCTCTGTCACCCCTGCACACATTTTTTCAGTCTTGTAGTAATACCCATTTGTCTAGTTGTCTGGGTATGAGGAACTATTGTCCTTTGTATGATAGATATTATGAGATAACATGATGGTTTGTGGGGTCTTAAACCCACATTAAATGACTATTCTTTGCTAATTTAGGCATAATTTAAAAGTCTGAAAACAACACAAATGTTGCACTCACGTGCTAACAGCTGCCATAATGATCATTAGCAATGTAAATGCCAGGAGGTTGGCTGAGGAGTGTTTCTTCATGAATCCAAGTATCAAAAACAGGTGCTTGGACCTAAAGATAATCCAGGAAGATGGAGAGGGCACATATGTATTTAACTTTGTGATTGTGGCCAAAAACAGAAAGACAGAAATACAGAGGATGGGGGGGGTTAGGTTAATATAATTACAAATGAATGATATAAAAAATGACATAGAACACAGTGACTCAGTGTAATAAATAAAACCTTATTGCACTGTAACGGCTGTAGTCAGTTGGCAAACTATTATAGATAACTGTTACAGTTAAAAAACTGAGGATTCAGAATTTTTGAGATTAGAAAATCATTAAGAATATTCCTAAATTTCTATTTAAAGATAACAGGATAATTCTACATTCTACTGTCTAATGGACCTTGTTCATTGTACAAGAATGTAATACATGAAGTAAAGTTGAGCTATTATACTCATTCTCAGCTCCATATTTTATTCTTGGACACTACTGGAACAGTTTAGCATGATTCATAGTTCACAGTGATCCTTGTTTATCTCAGACTGGGCCTTGGTGCAGCCTCTGAGCTCACCCTCTCTGAAACAAGCTCTTCAGCTCCTTCAGCCTCCATTTAAACCAGCCACTCTCACACTGTGGGGCTGTAGGTGGGACCATGATGACAATGGGGGAAAATGTGAAGATGAAGTAAACTAAAATGATTTTTGTTGGGAAAAAAATAAAGATGTCCATAATTGATGCAAATCAGAGGGAACTTTCTTCTGATTGGCTGCCCCTCTCTCATATCTGACTTTTCCTCCATCCTCATCACTCTGTATGTGAATACACTGTTTAATTCATGTGTTATCTTTCAGGGACACCTGTGACCAGAGTGACTGTGAAAGAAGATGATGATGTCATTTTACCCTGTTCCCTCAACACCAATGAGAATATTGAGAAAATGCTGTTTGTCTGGAAGAAAGAGGGAACAGTTCCCCGAAAGGAGGTCTTCATGTATGATGCCGGCACATATAGTAAAGGTCAAGATGAGGAGTTCAAAGGTCGAGTCTTACATTTTCCAGAAGAGCTACAAAATGGCAACGCCTCCATAAAAATGAAAAAAACTAGGCTGGAAGACAGAGGAATCTATACCTGCAGTTTCCCAATCCAGTCCAGTGACAAAACATTCCGCATTGAGGTTGTTGTTGGTGAGTGCTGTTATAAATGAGCTGATTATTTACAGATGAAACAGTCAGCATGCATGTCTGGCAGGGTCTCACTCCCACAGCACACCTGCAGTGATATTTGCAACATTCAGTGAACAAAGCTGAGACCTTCCTATGTGCATGCTGGTCCTGCACCTGTCTACTTATTAGAAATCTGAGGTGTCCAGACAGTCGTCACTAAACTAAAATGGATCTCTGTTGATGCACCTTAAATAAATGTTCAGTTCTCCCAATATATCAGTTGTTCAAATGATTTTCTGACTGTGTCGTTATAATCCATCCAGGACTCTAAACTAGCCTCTTGCATACATATATCAGGAAATTTATGAAATCTGTCTATGTGCCTTTTTTAAGTTTAGAATTATATAAATGTCTCTATTAATAAAGTTAACACTTCTGAGTTTATTTTCTCCAGTTTTATACGACTGCCAACTTGATGGTAACACAGTCCCTCTAACACCTGTGTCTGTTGTTTTTTTCCCCCCTTTTCAGAGCCCGTATTAAAGATCCGAAATGTCCCAGGTGAGTCCTGTTTGTGGTGTTGTCACATACTCGTCAGTATGTATCACTAATAGGTAAATACGATACAAAAACATTTATAACGTGTTTTGGTGAAAGCCACACGAAGTATCTCAAGAACTTTACCATAGATTATTAGTTTAATCCATGGTCAATGGGAATATAGTTTGTTTTTATGCTGTTTCAAAGTATTTACCGTAACCTCTCCCACCTTTCAGATATTTATTTTACCCTTTTACAAATGTGAAATATAATGGGTATTTCTGCTAGTTTGGGCATATAATTTTTCTTTTTAAACACATTTTTAGTGCTGCGTTTTCGGAGAGCTTTGCATATATTTGCATTTATTTATTTTAAGTCATGGTAAAAAAAAAAAAAAAAGAGGTATGCCTTAAGTCCAAGGTTTACGTGTCAGGACGTAAAGAAAAAAATCCTCTGGTCCTAGTGGGCCTTAAACTTAGTTTGATACACCCTGAGATGGACAACAGCACAACATATTACACTCTGTCATCATCTATGTAACACAAACTAAGCCAAAAAGCAGAAGCAGTGAGTGGAAAACTAAGAATACCCCTAATTCAATAGCTTGCAGAGCAACATTCAGCAGCAATAACTTGAAGTTATCTTTTTTTGGGTGACTTTATCAGTCTGTCAGATCATTGGAGGAATTATAGCCCACAATTGTTTACAGCCATCACAGTTTATTTGAGGTTTGCAGGCAGTTTGGGGATACACATCTTCACTTTTATCTCATCTGTATAAAAGACATTGTTCCAGAGGTCTTGTGTTTTGTTCAGATGCAACTCTGCAAACCTAAGCTGTGGTCTTTTTATAGAGAGGAGACTTTCTGCTGACAACCCTTTCCAACAACAACAAACCATATATTTTGATTTACTTTTGGTTTTAAAAAAAAACTGATTATGAAACTGCATAATCTGTCATGAATTGTTGTTAATCTGAGGCTGTATTTAGATCATTTTAGAACCTGGTACCAGATAATTTTTTACTATTATTTTTAATAGTTTATTTTTTGTAATTATTTTTATTATGTTCTAATTTGTATAAACCATAGACTTAACAGCAGGCAACTTCTTTTTTACTATTACTGCAGGTATAGTCTTTATAATTTAGCCATCAATGCTTGTTTTTGTTGTTGTTCATGGTAGTTATGAAGACTAGCTGCTGTAATGCTGCATTTCTTCTTTCTCTGCAAAAATTTGTCCAAACTCATTATAAAAATTACAAAAGTTGTTTGCAGTAAAAATTTTACAGAGTTAAAGTCAAATTTGTTTCTATAGCACAGTTAAAAACAGCTGTTGACCAAAGTGCTGTACATTTAAAAAAAAATCAGAGTCACATAATCATGTCATGTTAAACAATTTTTAAGGTAGTACTCTGCTTTTCCTAGCTGATAGCTGCGTTGTCACCACCTATGCACTTAGAACCATTTAAACATTAGATGCCGCATTCTTACACTGTTGACATTATATTGTGTTTGTTGTCTGTGGTGTGTTCACAGGTGCAGCTCCAAAGCCATATGTCAAAATGCTTAAAACAAAGGGCTTACTGGAGTGTGAAGTTCCAGGTGCTTATCCTAAACCTACAGTAGAGTGGTGGGACAGTGATAACAAAACACTTCATTCTAAGACGCTAGAGGACAGAGAAGATCAAGATCGCTTCTACATCATCATCCAAACTAGTGTGACGAAGCCTGACTGCTATCGTTGTGTAGCCACACAGATGGAAATCTGGCATCGGATTTCTTCAGAAACCTGTGTGTCTGAAGGTGAGTGGTATGGTTTGGTTTTGTTTTTTTGTTTTTCAAATAAATTGTGTAAAATGTGAGCGCTTGATTAGAATGGGGAAAAAAATCAACACACATTCTCACCACATGTAGGGCAGGAGCAAGCCTAAAAAAAATTCAACACAGACATTCAACATGTTGATCAAACTTGTATTTTGATTACAGTGGTCCCTCGTTTATAGTGGGAGTTACATTATAAATATAACCCGCAATAGGTGAAATCTGCGAAGTAGCCAGCTTTATTTTTTACTATTATAGGTGTTTTAAGGCTGTAAAACCACTCACTACACACTTAATACACTTTTCTCAGATGGGCATGAACATTTTCACACATTTCTCTCTTGTTTAAACACTCTCAAAGTTCAAACCTTCGTAGAGAAATAAGTCCAGTATCATAGAAAGAAACCAAAGATCAAACCCTGTTTTCAGGTCCAGAACATGAGAATAGAGCAGCTATGAGAGAATTCAACATTAATGTATCAATGGTATGGAAGTAGAGGAAGCAAGAAGAATGAGTTGAGTGAAGTTTGACTTATCTGACTGTTTTGTTTTGCTTAATGCGCCTTATAATCAAAAAAATACAGTAACTTCTACCTTCCTTTAGCATGTCCAGAAGTCCAACTTTTTGTGCGATGGTTAGCATCTTTCTCTGCCTTTTCGGGTGCTTACCTGGCAGGCTTTTTCCACTCTGCATGGTGCAAAACAATCTTCATCGACATTGTGTGTTTGTTGCCCCGGGAGAAATCAAACTCCCTACAACAACACATTAGCCGTTACCTGCACTGCAGCAATTTCCCCACCTGCTAGCGATCTCCAACGATTTAGTAAATTGCGACAATTGCCTGAATCGCTTCCCCCAGTTGCCTCCGTCACTTTCGTTATCCCGGATTTGTTACTAATTATTGGCTACACCGGGTCACCTCAAGGTGGGTTTTGTGGGTCGTCCAGCACTTCAACTAACTAGAACCCAGCAGAGAGCCTAGAACTCCACAAACAATGCATATGGATCCCCCCCCCTTCCCTTTTTTCCCTTCTTTTTAGGACGCAAGCACTGGGGAGTAAAGCTGGAAGGGTAATTTAAAAATCCCTGTGCCTGTATTTTTTTAGCTTTGGTTAACGAAAAACACGCTCCGGCAGAAATTAAAGGATACAGCGGCACGGGGACGGTTTTTTGTGACATTGTGGTTGAGGAGATCTCGCCCCCCCTTCCCCTCTCTTCCCCCCCTTTTCGCCCCCCAGTTGTTGTTGGTCCGTTGTCGGGTCAAGAGAAAGTTGACGACAGGATTAGAAAGACATTGAGGTGGACGATTGAGGGACAGCGGAGGTTAATGAACCGCGACCTGAGGATCACGGTCAGACGAGGTCCGTGCGAACAAAGGAGTGAGGGATGGGAAATTGGGGTCCACCGCGTTGAAGGAAAAACCGAAAGGCCGCCTGGGACGACCCTCCGGTTCTTTTAGACTACGTTCTATCGGGCAGCTAGCAACCCCGATAATGGTGGGTTAGGGACGGTCAGGGGCAACTCTGTGGCTCTCTAGCCCTAAGAGAGGCGGGAGCAAAAAGTGGAAAGTGCGATAGTCCCTAAGCTTAATAAAGGCGAGACGAGAGTCGGTTCTTTGTTGTCGCTCTCCGTTTGATAGAACAAACGGTTACCCCCCGGGTGCCACCCAGCAATGAGCCCGCCCGGCACGCACAACTGAATGGGCCCGTGACCTCCACTTCGACGGGGGAAAAACGCGTTCTAGGTAATACCCCATCTTGAGGAGGCGCTTGCAGACGGAGTTTGGACCGCGAAGCTTGCGTCGAAGGCCCCCCCTCCTGTCCGGTGGATATGGTGTACTACTTTCTACACTCCGTGGGATTAGAAGAGCACCCGAGGGAGGCGTTACGGAGGAGGTAAGACCGGGACAGGCTGACCTTTCTTCCAGGCCAGAATCTATTGATGGCAAGGTGGTAGGTGGGATGGAATCATTTTTCGACTGTGAACAACTAATCATATTGGTGCTCACACGTGTAACCCAATTACACCCCTCCTTATCCTTATGAAAGCAATAGCTGATTAGGTTTCTGGGAAGTCGGTTTTTTAGGGTGGGTTTTTAGTGGAGCTATTCTGGTAGGGGTCCGATTGCTTATCTGTGGGG